>NW_003314333.1:92244-359736 GCF_000143415.4 Selaginella moellendorffii
GACTTATGTGAAGTTGTTAGTAGGAGGAAGTTGGTTGAGTCTTGAAAGTTTGCATTCCTGGACTGAGAGTTATTCTTTCTCTAGGATGGAAAATTTTCCACAAATTTTCTTAGACTTTTCCAATGGTTAATCTATTGATCACTTTGCTCGAAAACCATTGCTTTTTCGTAAGCCAATACAAACTAGTGAAGGGGTTGGAGTTGACCTTGGTTAGCTTAGACCTTAGTAGGTGGTTTGTATGATGCGACCCGAAAGGGATGCTGACTTTTGAGGCTAAGGCAATTGAGTTGGATAGAGTCTGGAGTTGGTATAGAAAAGTGGCTGTTGCGCTTTTCTAAGAAATATGACCCTTGTACCTTTCTTCTGTAACGTTGTGCTTGGTGGCAGGTTGCACCTTGCATTTCATTAGGCTCTATGAGAGTAGTGAGCTCTCACTGATCTTGACTTGGTCTTGGTAACCCTGCGCCTTGGCTGAGGATAGTGATGTCCAACTTAGTTGTTTGCGGTTGAGATGTTGGTACCAGTACTATAGCCTTGTTCATGAGGAGGTTGTGTATCAATATGTGTCCATTTCATAGTCTTCACTTTAGTTTCGGCTGAGTGTTAATCATGCATAGTTAGCCTCTTCAAGGCATGCTCAGAGTTATTGGCTAAACAAGTTGGTGAGCTTATTGCGGTTAAGTTAGATTTGAGTGGTCATTTAGTTCGTGCTTGTCTATGAACCTTTATTTCGTACCTGGGGTATTACATTCATATTGGACAAGTATATGACTCGATGACATGAGTTTAGTGTTGGGTCTTGTGAAGGTAAGTTAAAGAGTGATTGTTAGTTGCTTTGCGACTAGTGATTACTTGTAGACTTTGCTAAAGACTATTGACATTTGCTTCACTCGATGATGATTTAGCAGTGATGGACTTGCTTTACCGAATGGTGTTGCAAAGGATTGTGTCATGGCTTAGATGGTTTTTCCATGTTGGCATGTCGATTCCTCTATTGATATCATTTGGCTACGTTTAGTCTGTGGTGTTAGATTTCATGGAGTCTTGGATGTGGTGAATCACTCCTTGATAATGTGTTATCTGAAACTGAGTATTTTTGGAGGATTAGTTTCGGATATTGACTAAGATATCTTCGACTTTGGTTAGCTTAGTTGCTAGGGAGTTTTGAGTGGTGATTCACTCTTGCTTTCTATTAGCTTTGCTATGGTGTTGATGGCATTGAAGTGATGCCCTATCATTGATATTATTGATGTTGAGATTCAAGTGAGATGAGATGTCTTTCCATAAGATTGATATTGAGTTTCATTAGTCTCAATGATGATAGTGTTAATGATTTAGCTATGGCTTTGTGTTATTGGCATTCATGCAATTGCTAGTTAACAACTGTATTGACGTTCAAATGAACTGAGTAGCAAGTTGAGTTAGTTGTGTTCTAGACAAGATTGTTTAGTAGAGGTTGAGCTTTGAGCCTTTCCTTGAAAAGTGATTTGGCCATGGACTATGCTAGTTTTACGAGATGAAGAGTTAGTGATCAATATTGATATGTTTGAATCTTTGTTGGATTTGAGTTGGGGATATATTGATCATTGATGATTCTTCTTGTGCTTGTTATGAAGTGAGTTACGTCTTGCTATAGATGAATTCATGGAGGATTGGTTTGGTGATCATTTGTTGAGCATAGATTTGTTATGCTTAGCTTTTGGATTGATGTAGATATGCTCTTCATTAGCTTTGGCATTATGAAACTTGGCTTATGGATATTTTGAGGAGGATATTGTGGGTTATACCATGATTTCTTCTTTAGCATTGAAGTTAGTTCATGCAAGACTCGTGATCATTGTTATGCAAGACTTGGCTATAGACTTCTTCGAGCTGTTGGTTCTTTGAGTTTTATGCTCATTGTTCCATTTGTTAGAAGTTGTTGGGGAAAGCATTTTGGCTCCTAGCTTCGATGATGAAGTTAGTATTTGCATCTAGCAATCATTCGTGATGATTGACTATCATCTAGGATAATTGATTATCCTTGTCAAAGGTTTTGCTTGATTATTGTTGATGTAGAATGATTTGCCATTCTTCGGGATGGTGAATTCTTTCTTTAACGATGATTATACATCTCTCTATTGATGGGATGATTGATGATC
The DNA here is from genome assembly GCF_000143415.4 of Selaginella moellendorffii. Taxonomy (NCBI): domain Eukaryota; kingdom Viridiplantae; phylum Streptophyta; class Lycopodiopsida; order Selaginellales; family Selaginellaceae; genus Selaginella; species Selaginella moellendorffii. The sequence goes on from NW_003314333.1 coordinate 94,386, forward strand.
TTTCATGATAGTTAGTTGTTCTCTTTGATAGCTTTTGGTTTTTCGCATTACCACATATTCTTTGTGATTTGCTTTGGATTGGTCTCTTAGGTTTGAGATATCGATAGGATGTTGCTGACACTTGCTTGAGCAACTCTGGTTCCTTGGCATTGTTGACCGAGATCTATTTAGATTGGCTAATGTGATAGTTGGCATGACTGAGTGTTTGTTGGTCTTACTGCATTCATTTTATTCTGTTGATTATTGCTTAAGTTAGTTCTGGTAGATTGGGATGTTATCTCCTTTAAGTGATACATTCGCGAGCATTTTGCTTGCCAGTCAACGATATTTTGTGTTCTTTAAGTTCTCTTTCGTAAATGGTTTGGCATGTTATCTGAAATCTTTGATAGTTAAGTTTTATCATCAAGTATTATTGATGGTATACTTGCTATTGAATTTTATTGGATAGTGAATCCTATGTTTTCCAACTCTAATGATCTTGGTGGTTCTTATACTTTACTACTGGTTTATCGGATGATAACTTACTTGAAATACTTTTGTGTTCTAATTTAAGATTTAATCAAGACTCTAAGATATCATTGTTTATGACTTTGATATTGTCCATCTATTGATCTTTGAATTTAGGCCAGTATAGGCAGACTGGCTTCGGCACTTCGTGTGCATGCTGAAATCTCTAGTCATGGGGTAGCTACTATCAACTGGTCACATCACCCGCCTCTCTGTCGATGTTCCTTATGTTGTTAAAAGGGCATGATTGTGTAAACAACTCTAACTACCTGTTTACAGTAGTCTATCTAAACCTTACCCACGGGTTTGGTTTCTTTGCTTAGGAGGGTTGGGGCCTCTAGCTTCTTTCTCTATGTCCTTGTGGGCAGGGACGTATCACACTTTTGTAAGCTGGGTGACTCCCAGAGCAGTAAGGGTGGCTGACTCCGTTGGTCATTTCCTTGTTAGCGACGGCCGGAAGGTGTCTGAGCTGGTAGCGCATCCGCGTTAAACAAAGAGGTTACCCTTAACTCATTTAAGTTGGTGCATTTCTCACATAGTGTGAGTACCGTGAACTTTTTCTGGAGTTGTTTCCTTGGCTGTATTCTAGACTTGAGTATGCATAGACGAGGACGTCGATCTTCCCTAGGGGGGGAGAGTGTCGTGAATGTGACTTTGGGTATTGAAAGATACCTGTCGGCTAGTCCTTACGGACACTCTTACCTTACTGCCACGATGGCAAAAGATCGGTATTGCTGGACCCATTATCATTTTCCCACTTGAGCTAGTTGAGAAACTGGTCAATGAACATGCACTTAGATTGGATAAACATAAGGTAGAAACCCTATGTGTTTCTTGCTGAGCATACTCGGCCTGGTTTGAGAAACTTGTGTCATTGGTTTGCACTTGCTAGTATCAAGAACCACCGCGATATTGAGATTGGTCCCTCAACATCGCTAGATGATAGCTTACCATGTCTGCCAAACACCCTCACTATCATGCCCTTTGTGTTAGTCTCATTTCGGTCCTAAATGCTATTTATGGAAAGTGTCCAAATTTGCTCATTTGGCATATGTACGGAATGTAAAGATTAACTTGAACAAAGTTTCAAGCCTGTCCTAAAGACTAACTCCTGATAATAAGGGAGGCTTGGGGTGAAAGCCCAAAGCGTGTGTTCCATATGGGGGGGGGGGGGGGGGGGGGCCTTTGGGGGTTTCCAAATGTATAAAAGGGAAAGGGGGGGGGTCAGGCATGGCCCACCAACCCGAGGGAAAATCTAACCCCCCCTTGGAGGGCTATCCTTGTTCCGCGCCCAAATTGGGTTTAAACCCAAGTTCCCCCCCATGGTATTTGGGGGGGGACCCATATCCTCACGTTAGCCCACCGGTATGCCAAAATAGCACCAGACTCCGTTTGGCTCCGTTTTGTGTGCTGGTCCTAGCATTGGGATGCTGGTTGCTCTAGGACTGTTCCAAGTCGCTCCGGGCTCCTGTCCCTTCACTCCTTGGGCTGTATGCTCAGGAGTTGCTCCGTGGTCCGGTTCCGTCACTCTTTAGCTCCAAGCTTGGGAGTTCGGCACCGTTCCTTCATTCAGTGGCCCAAGGCCCTGAACCTTGGGTTCCACTCCGCTGTCCTTTGGACACATGGTATATGACACGTGGCATGTGTCACGTGGCATAAAGAGGGTTTAGGTTCTGCTTCGTGGTGTTATCCTATGGTAAATCACCATAGGATAAAGGGTAAAAACCATGTGCGCTACACATATGCTCGATGATGGGGTTGAGAAAGTTCATGTCCAGAGATTTGCTTGTGGCCACCTCTTCATGTGGTCTGTCTGCACTGGTTAGATCTCTAGAGCCTAGGAATCCACTTGCTTCCTGTGTTGCTTTGTTCAGCGCACAACTTTGCTGTACAGGGGAGCCATGCTATATGGTTGGTGAGGCCGGTTGAGACATCCCTGGCCTAGGTCCCTGTGCCCTTGAAGGCTCCTGCTCTATTGCTCTGTCCATGCTACTACACAGCTCCCCTTCTGGTGTCTTGTGCATCACCTTTCCTGCACTTCTAGGCAGGATCGCTTCTTCCAGTGTCATGTCTTCTTCCTGTTGGTTCCCAAGAAGTCTTGAGCTGGTCTCCACGATAGTATCTGGTGCTGGTATCCCCTCCTTGGTGGTCAAGCTATCTCTGTGTGCACCACCATCCTGTTCCAGTGGGACTAGCTTTTCCAGCGTGCCCATTGGTGTGTCCACAAGTCCTGCGAGGAGTTTGCAAGTGTGTTGAGCCCTGATCATCATCTCCCTTGTTCCCTGCACAACCTCTTTGTGGAGATCCATGGCTGTGCACTCTGCAAGGTGATCACTTACTGTGTGGTGTGATTTCTGCCTTGAGCCTGCTTGGTCGCTAATAGTCTGCTCACTACTTCCTGCTGTGCCACTCGAACCTAGCTGCTCACTATCCTCTAAAGAGCCCAGTGAAGCCCTCCTTCCAGTTTTGCTGTTGGCAGCTCTTCCCTTCAGCATCCCTCCCTAGGGCAGTCAGATGCTAAGGCCGTGGCCTCTAGTGCCTCTTCCAAGTGCGAATGGCTGAGGCTTGGTTCTCCCTCCACTGCTGCTTGGTGCAGGATGACATTCCATCCTACAGTGTAAAACAAAAAACAGAGAGATTTTGGAGCGATTCTTCCCTGAATCTCGTGGCAGATGCCCCCACTGTCGGTAGCAAGTGCAGGGAGATTGGGCACTCTCCCCTTTGCACTCTCCCTCTTCTAGCCATGCCTCTAATCACAGTAGCCATGGTGCTGGACACTGTGCCCCTCCACGCACTAACATGCCAATCATTTTTTTTTAGGTCCCCTTTGTAACACCAAATCGATGAAACATGTATGTACATTCCCCAATGTCCCATAGGGACTAATACAAAAACTGGGCATGCTGCCCGAAGCTCGTGCTACTTAGTGGATAACTCCCTCATCCAAAGTGTGACTAGGCCTGAAGTAGAAGTGGCTGCAGTCGCCCCCGTCATATCACATCCAGATCCAAGTCCCTGTAACACCAAATCGACTCTGTTTGCCATTGGTCCCAATTGTGGCAACAGTTCCTACCACTAAATCCAAAAATCCTCCCTTCCCGATCATCCTGAAAGCAAGAAACCATGCATGGTCTTCCAAAAAGCTCTATTTCGTTAAAGTGGGAATTGTCATTATCCCACTTGTAAAATAAGGTTTCCAAACCTTTATATAGTATATAAATATAACAAAATTCGAGGCACATTCCATTTTATTTTAAACAAGGAAATGTCTACTCAATCACTTCTCCTCCCCCTGCCACTGCTTCACCTCTCTCTTCTCCTTATCATCGTCGTCCAATTTCTTTCCATCCTTTTAATATTGGCTCAGTTGCTCCGAGTCTAGGTGGAGCCCAAGTCCCCATTCAATCTTTACTTTCCCCTTATTAATAAAACAACTTCGTAGACTTCCAATAACATGCTGAAACACTTCTAGTATAATGCAAATCCTCTCAAAGAATTGTCTTTTAATATTAATACAATGGCATGGAACCCCATGCCATAATAAGTTACATTTTTAAATAAATACATGCCATATCAGATTGTTATTTTTTGCCTCCAACGCCTATATAATAATCTTGGAATTTCATCACTCTCCACACTATTAAGATTTAAACCCAATAGTAATGCCATCTCTTCTCTAATATGTCCACGCTCATGTTCAGTGGTCGAAGAACCCATCCGGTTGAGCAGATTATGGAGATGCGGATAGTGCTTGGCTAGACAATATACATGCCATAAATGATGACTGATGTCTGTCCGATCAAATGGCTTTTGATATACCATTCCATCTGCCATTTGGTTGATTTTTGCAGCCACCTCCTGGTCTGGCCGGTTCTCTATCACCATCGCTCCAAGCCGTTTTGCAAGGTCCCCCAGAACATACGGTTTCTTCTACGACGATTCGGAGTCGTAGATCATATAATGGACTGAAGATTCCACCTCCGCAAGTCCCACCATTAAGTCAATGATGAAGCTGACTTCGTCTGCATGAGTGATCTCCTCGTTTGTGAAGTCCATCACATAAAAGATGTTCTTGACCTGCTCATCTCCGCGGGAAATGATGCTCCTCCACCTTTGATCCTCATCCGAATTCACGTATACCTGGTAAGGTTCTCGATAGGCCTCTGCTGCGGGGTCGAGCTGTTTCTGAAGCCGGCGGTCGACATCCCTCTTAATGAAATTTGGATACTGATCCAACTTCTCAGCTTTACTTTTTGTGGCATCCCGCAGCAGATCGATGAACTTGGGGGCCCCCTTCACGTACTCGTCGATGTCTTCATTTGACAACTCCAGCTCTTCCATCATCTCTTGCGTGGTGTCGATGCTCACCCTCTCCACGGCCACTTGCTTGAAGATCCAATCCTTCAATAGCGCACGAGCTCTCAGAGTCGTGCACAAGTCCTCGTATGTCACAATATGGCCGGGAGTCATTTTGGTCTTCTTGAAGACTACCTCACCACGTAGAAGAGCATTAGCCACTGTTAGAAGGTCGTCGTCGTCTAGAGACCGTGAGAAACGCAAGGCGTTGAGCTTCAAATCATTGGGCTTCCGGCCGTCCTCCACACCCATTAAGTTTAGCAACTCCCCGTCATGGTACCTCCTCAGCACATCTACCCATTTGTCAAAAACAACTTTTGTCGCGAGTAGAATGTTATGGATGCTGAGTGTGTCATTGACCCCCAGTGTTTTCGAGAGAAGACTCGAGAATTCCTGCAATGGAAATGGCGTGAGGCCACATGCTATGCCACATGCAACGAGGCTTACCTGCCAGGCGCTAGTTGCTAGTGCACGTCCTTGTCCTGGTTTTTGTGGCTTCTTCAGTTGAACCCAGAGCTTCCGTGTTCGTGCCAATATCTCGTGCAGACCCGATTTGTAGCACGTTTCTTGCTTGACATTCTGCGCATGGGAGATGTATATGATAGATCGGAGGGGCGAGTTGCCTTTTATCAGGCGGACAACTCTTGTCTTGAAGACTTTCTTCACCTCCTCGCCCACCATAATATCCACAACTATCTCTTGCATCGCCAAGCTAGAATGCTGCCTGGAGACGGCATAGAACCGGATGTTCTGATCGTCCAACACCTTCCTATTGATCAAGTCTGGAAACCTCGTCTCGCCCTTCATTGTTTGGTAGTAGCAGATCACGTCTGCGATGTCGGGTGTTACTGGACTTGCCAGCATCTTCTGCTTCAATTTCTCCACCCACTCATCAGATACTAGCCTGTGGTTGTATTTGCTTTGGATGTCGATACGGCTCACGTCGATTGTATATACTTTGTTGGAATAGTAATAAGTACTATTATCTGCGACGATTTTTGCTGCCTCTTCTTGCTCTTTCTGCTCTTTGCAGCTCTTCTTTTTGGTGGGTGTAGTGTTCGAACCCGAGGCAATGGCATCACCGAGTAGCTTCTTTTTTGGAGCAGGAGAGTCGGATGTCGGCTTGAGCTTGACCACCCTTTTCTGCTTCGGGGTAGTTTCCAGATCGACCCCCTTCCCCTTCGCTTCGCGAACTGGAGGCACTCTCAACGGCTCAATGTTGGAATATAGTTTTTGAACATCGCCGTAGGTGAGGTCCGTGGATTCCATGTGATCTTCATAGACCCGCAGCGTCTTTGAAATTGTGGGCCTCCTAGACAACCTCTCCCTAGCTCCCTCTAGGAATTCCTCATAGCCGCTGCCCCCCTCCGGAAAGCCGCTAGGATGTGCAAGGTGAATCTTGAAGGCGGATGCTGTTTCTACCACAAGTGCTAGTCCATATTCTTGCATGGAATTGCATGGAGTGTCTGTCACTTCGATGAGGATCCCCATGCATTCTTTTCTCCCACCATCTGTGTTGTACAGCCTCAGATCCTCGCCTTCCATCCCGAAAGTCCAACTGGTGAGCTCCTCCCCCTTCTCTGCATCCACATTGACAATGGCTGGAAGAAGAACGCAATTCCTCGCCTGTTCAGAAATGCACAACAATTAGAGCTGACAGATGAAAAGCTAGCAGCTGGAAATAATGTGAGGCCACACACCATTCACCACTGCATCAGATGTCTTGAGGCTACATCCTAAGATGGCGTGAGGCTACACGCCATCTGTAACCGAACTGCACTCGAGAGCCCAATCGGTGCATGCCAATGTTGCTACTGAATGGCATGTGGCCTCATGCCATTTTCTACTTGGCCTAAAAGACTTACCATTTGAAGCCGAATGGAGGCGTGACAACCGAACTCGCTGGCGAATGTGCACTGTGTGTGCAGCGGATCGTAGCAGCAAGGCTACTTTGCCACTTACAGTTGGAGAGTGGCACTGAAATCTCCCGGGACGCCAAGTGGGCTGCGTGTGGGTGGCGGAGTGGGCAGCGGAGTTGGCGGCGAAGTTACAAACTGGGTGTGTCTTGAAGTGGATGCCAATGCACACGAGCGTGATGCGAGCGCGAGTGTGATGCAAGTGCGAGTGGACGCTGATGCACACGAGAAACCTGTAGAGAAGGTAGATGAGCGCGAATATGAGCGTGATCGCGAGTGGGAGCGCGAGTACGAAGCAAAATGCAAAACCTAACCTCACACGCGTGAAATGTCACGACGGTTGGTAATCCCGCAACGTCATCATTCCTCGGACTTGGGCGCCACCATTAATTTCTGGATCGCCGCGCGCATGCATGCACGTGAAATCCAAAAGAAATCTGCAACGTCATCATTCCTTGGATTGCATGCATGCGAAATCCAAAAGAAAGATCATGATTGGGATATCATTTAATACCCTCGCTATATTTATACCATGCATGATTGGATATTCCAAAGCATCTTGTATTTCCAAAAATGCCAGATGTTCAGCTAAATAAAGAATGGTATACAAATCCCAAAAAATGCACCAAAAAATGCTTGGCGTCATCTGGCGTTATCTCTTGAATGGCGTGGGGCCGCATGCCATTTTCAGGGGCACATAAGAGTATATTCCTAGAATATTCTGACACGCACGAGATTTTTTTGAGTTTTCTGGAGATCCAACTATTAGATCGCAACTAGATTTTACAGAATGGTATACAATGTCCTTGTTGATGACCCTGCAAAGAAGCATCTCGATCGGACACCACATGAGACCACACGAGCCTTACAATGTTTCAGGGGCATTTGCCATAGATCCAACCGTTATTTTGCTCCAAGATTTTACAGTTTGGTGTGCATTGACCTTTCCATCGACACTGCAAAGGGACATCACAATCAGATGTAGGATCACAAGAAACTAACTTCACTAACTCTGGTTTCACCAAGATCTACGTAAAGAGTTATGAAATGAAAGGACCCTCTCTATTGAAATGTGTTTATGGTCCTAGGGGCATTGTGACATATCAAAGGATTTTGCATCAAGTTCTGTATTTGCATGTTTATCAAGCTACTGAATTGCTAAACCCTAAACCCTAAACCCTAAACATGTGGCAAATGCTGCGTGAAGAAAGATGCCCTTTCTGGGCAAATGCTGTAAGAGGCAGATGCCGAGCAGATGTATCTCAGGCTAGCGAAGGGGACAAACGAAAGCTAGCTATAAACATGACGGGATGCAAATAGATTACTAGGCTGGTCCTGCGAAAATCAAAAACCATAATTGAAAACATTGAAAATGCAAAAAGAAAGGTTTATAATATTTTTGAATTTTAAGCAACCAAAGGAATGTAAGTAGGGCATGTGTTTGTAAGTTTAAAAATGCCTCAACCACTTAAATTCCCAAGTAAATAAAGCTGTTTCTATTTTTGGTACAGGTAAACTTTATAGCGTGTGCAATTTTGAACCGAAAAATGCACCAAAAAATGCTCGACTAGCATTATTCTTTGAATGGCGTGTGGCCTTATATTGCCATAAATGGACGTACACACACAGCATAATTATTCCTTTACACGGCGAATAATCTTGGCGCGGATCGCTGACATGGCATGGCAAAGTTCGAATCACTGACATGGCACAGCTGGATCGAGGCAAGGACATGATGTGACAAAGTTCAACCTCCGACAGCAAAGTCTAGAAGCTACTCAGTTTGAAATTTGTCAGAGGAATCATAAGATCTGGTTTGTCAGAGCATTTGATGTGACGTTCAAGCGTGTGTTATTTTTGAATTCTCGAACTCATTCCTAGGTCTATCATTTTTGTGTGCTGTGTTCTTGGTTCCGCTGAGCGCAGTGAGCGCTGCTTGTGTAAGCGGCGTTGTGAGCTATGGTTTATGCGTCTACGAGCGGTTGCGGCATTGCAAGCGCCATTGCGAGCGGCAGTTTATGCGAGTGGCAGTTTGTGCGAGCGGCGCTACGAGCAGTTGCGGTGTTGCGAGCGGCGCTACGAGTAGTTGCGGTGTTGCGAGCGGTGCTACGAGTAGTTGCGGTGTTGCAAGCGGCACTGTCTTTGGTGTGGCTACCGCTTCCTCTTGATATTCGGCACTTGTGCTTCCTGGTATGTTCACCATGGAATGGCTTAGGACCACATTTAGAAATGGCATGAGGCCACATGCCATCTTAGGCCCTTGCAATTTCATGGCTAGCATATTGTCATGTATGTTTTTACTTGCCTGCAACTGTGTGTATATCAAGATGGCATGAGGCCTCATGCCAATTTTGTGAATGCGAAATTTCACGTGGGTGTCAATAGCATGTTTGAATAATGGCATGTGGCCTCATGCTATTGAGGTTGTTTGGTATGTTATGATTTAGGCCATTCTCCAATCATTTTTTGTATGGTCTTAACTTCTTTTTTGCACTTTCAGAATGGCCTCTGCAAGTGCGACGCATGTTCCCTCCGTGGATCTTAAGAACCGTGCTACATGGATTCAGGCAAAGGTGTTTCTAAACAACCCCGAGGGGGAGGTGGTAGCTGAGGGCTTAGCCACAGTTGTCGATCCAAGAGATGCGGTTGCTAATCAAGAATTGGGCTGGGATGATATTGGAGTTGCGATTTTAGAGGTTGTTGACACAGAAGAAAACAGTCTGACTATTGGAAGCATTGTGCGGTGGAAATTGAGGCACTTAGTGTTTGAGAATGTGAAGGATTCACAATCAAACACCACTACAACTGATGACAGAACATCTCTTCATGGGAAAAGAAAGTACACCTTCCTAAAGCGCAGCCAAAGGGATCTGAGCAACGAACCGAAAAGGCAGAAAATGGCGATGGAGGTTCGAATGGTCTCGACAGTTGCTTGTTGCAAAAGGAGGTGCTGTCAACATGCTGATTGGGATGCTATTGAAGAGGAGAGAGCAAGATACAAGACATTGTCCTGGAAGGCAGCTCGCAATTTTGTGTATGAGGCATTACGGTCATCTGTTGATGCTTCAAAACATCAGGTGGGGGGCATGGTCTTCTAGAGGGGTTTGGTCTGCATGAAGGCATGGAGAATCATTTATGGAGTCCCTCGAACCACATTCTACAGAATCAAAACTGAGTTCGAGGAACAAAGGGTTCAACAGGCAGTCCATGGGAATGATGGTACTCACAAAACCAGGGGTCATGTTGTATATGGAGAGGCAATCTTCAAGAGGTTTGTCGAGACATGTAGCAAGCAGCAACCACATAAAACCCGCCTCTTGGAAGATGGAACTCGAGACACCCAACGAGTTCTCCCTTCCATGTATACCAAGGGGGCCATATTGGAAGATGTGAATCGGGAACTCCAGAGTAATGGCTACAGGAAGCTGAGCCAATCTAGATTTAGTAGATTGTGGAGCAACAGGTTCAGGGATGTGAGTATAGGAAAGTACTCCAGCTTTTCAAAGTGTGACGAGTGCACTGCTATCAAAATGGCTTTGTCGAAGAATTCTTGCATCGCTCAAGAGCGAGAGATGTTGGTTAGAAGGCGGCTCGACCATAACATCGAGTAGAGAAGCTGCAAGACTGCATATTATCATAAAAGGATTCTCTCCATGGAGAGACCTGACTCTTACCTCTGCATCATCCACGACAAAATGGACCAGAAAAAGACGTGCTTACCTCGACTCAATCCTGCCCCCAAGGCAATCTCTTCATCCATGCAGCTGCCTATGTCTCTGTTTGGCCATTTACTTGATCACCAAATACCTTTTTCCCTTTGCACTAGTATATCTTAATACCAGTCTGAGAAATAGAATGGCATGTGCCCTCAGGCTTTTTACTAAATCACTTTTGAAAGAAATGCAAGCCTCTATGTCGTAAAAAAAAGGTACTAGAGAAATTCCTTAATAATATGAATGTTATTTAGTTTCATGAAAATACACTAAGGGTCAAATGAGTTAAATGACTTCTCCAGACTAGCAATGCCTCTTGCTACACCTTCACAATTAGATTCGTTAGAAAAAGATAACATTGAATAATATCTAAATGTTCTCATCATTAAGTTATATGTCTGGCTAATAGGAATGACGTTCATCTTGGAAAGCTCACCACACGCTCAATGAACAAACAAATAGTGTGTGCGCGCATGCCATCGCTCTTCTTTAGCTTCAGATTCGGCTTGTTCACCTTGACAATGAGATTTATTATACAACCAGATGGACTCAGTCTGGACACAAAGTCACCGCGCTAGTCACCATGCCCCAGATATGTCTAGCCCCTGGACAAAAAACATATAATTTCACGTCATTTTCAAATACTTGAAAATTTGTACCTAGTCCCATTTTACTGAATAAATCCCATTTTAACGAAATAGAGCATCAAAGAGAATCCAAAAAGCTGGGAACTTTTTCAACTCCCAACTGCTCCAAGTCACCCCTAAAGTGACATCTAGCTCCACCAATCCTTGACTACTACCGACTTCATCACATGTCAAGGCAAGCAAAATCACATAGATCTTGGCAAAGAGCTCCATTTCTAGAGCTTTTGCAACTATCTGTCCACCATCGAGATGCTTTAAGAGCCTCCTAGGACCATAGTGACCCACCAACCCTAGCCGCCAAGGAACCCTAGCCCTAGAACAGGGTGAACCCTAACCTTAGCTGCTAGAAACCCTAACCCTAGCCACAGCCCAAGAACCCTAATTCCAGAGCATGAGCTAGGGTCGTCTAGATCTCTTGGACCCCAGATCTGAATGAAGTGCCTCTTCTAGGAGTGCTTCTTGCCACTCTCTAGATGCTAGCCGTGAAGTCGAATTGGGAAAAAGAGTGAAACCAAGCCATGAGAGAGGAAAGAGGAGAAAACAAGTGGGGCATGGATTTCATAGGACCCATCAACCCTCCAAGCAGTCACTGCAACTCCTACATTTTGGTCATCACTGACTACGTTACCAAGTGGGCCGAAGCTATCGCATTACCTGACTATAAGGCATGACGAGTGGCAAACTTTCTCTACCAACACATCGTTACAAGGTATGGTGTACCGTTGGAAATCGTCAGTGACTGGGGTACACACTTCTTGAACGAGGTGATCAACCATCTCTTCACGGCGTACAACATCAAACAGAAGTTATCAGCACCCTACTATCCTCAAGCGAATGGACAAGCGGAAGCCACCAACAAAATCCTGAAGACCATTTTGGCCAAAATCGTTAACCAGTCCAGGAGGGAGTGGGATGACAAACTAACCTCTGCTCTGTGGGCTTACTGCACTTCTTACAAAACAGCTACAGGACAAACACCGTTCCAACTCACATACGGACTGGAAGCAATTACACCCATTGAGTTCATTGTTCCCTCACTTCGAATTGCCGTGGAGCATCAGCTCTGAGATGTCGAAGTTCTTCAACACCGTCTCCAACAACTCGAGGAGTTGGACGAGAAGCGCTTGGAAGCGTACTACCACGTCCACGCTATGCAGTTAGGGCAGAAGGCATGGCATGATCGTGCAATGCACAGTCATCAACGGGATCCTATTTGTGATGGTGACTAGGTATATCACTACCAGGGTAAGATCAAACCTATTAGTCATAAGTTTGTGCCCAAGCGGAAAGGTCCGTATGTTGTGCGTGAGGTTAACCTCAACGGCAATGTACGACTTGAGGAACCGAACGATCCTGATGCTCAAAATAGCACCAACATCAACAAGCTGACCAAGCTGTGATGTAACCCTCCGCTCTTACTGCCCGAGACGGACGGTCAGGTAAGTCTGGGAGAGCCTCTACCAGCGATAGATGAAGAGGAGTCCGAGTCAGAAAAGGAGTGAGAGGAAGAAGAAGCTGAAGTAGAAGCCTGGCGTACGGAAGTACACTAGGAGGAATCGAGCGATGAAGACACTGGTGAAATGGAAGTTAAGATGAAATTGTGGGATATGTACGAAAAACCAGAAAAGGAGTTTGATTGGCATTGGATCTGTTAGGGCGTGGCCATTGAGAGAGTGAGAGAGCGAGAGAGGGAATATTCTGATCCTCAGAATATTCCCTATCTTCCTTGTATAAAACCCTTGCCTCAGAAGGGCAAGGGGGGGCATTTTGCGAAGAGCATTGAAGCATTTTTCGTGTTTGAGCGAGCTTTGGGGGAGGCGCCCCTCCTTCCCCCAACAAATGGTGAATCCAGCGTGATGCGCAACACTTTTTTAGGTGTCATTTTTCTCTTTTTCTTTTGGGCCGCAGACTTTGGGAAGGAATTCCTTGTTTGTCTTGTGGTGGTTTTGTTTGATCTTGGGCGTGTTGGATAGATCTGGAACTCTTCTTTCCACTAAGGTATGGTGCTCATCAAGCCGTGCAGTATTTGAAGAGATACAATGTTTCTTGGCTCGGTCAGAGGAACATTTTGGGGTTTTCACTTTCTCACCTGGGTCCTCGACCCAATTTCTCAAGGTAGTGCATTTGGGCTTGTAGATCTAGCCTAGATCTACAAGTAGTGGTGATTCTTGGCACTAGATTTGGGCAAATTGGTAGCATGCAAAAGGATTTTCTTCTCCAGCTACATTGGGTAATCTTTGCAGCAGGAGTTCGTGCTTCTCTGGGCTTTATTTTGGCTGCCGTTTGTTTCTAGAGGTGCTCCTGGTCCCAGAATTTCCGAAAATACCAACGATGCCTTAGTATCGATCTACATTAGTGACATGGACATGTTTTTCCACAATATTGGTGTTCTAGGCTAACTCTTCATGGATTTCAGGGGATATTGAGGCAGCTTCTTCACAAATTCTTGTGATAAGAGGGTAGAAGAGGCTGAGCACTTTCCAACGAGCCCACCAACAGTGAAAATGGGGAAGGATCAAGACTAGAGGACTCATTTTTCTCTTTTGGGCTAAACTTTGTTGGAGGTTACTTGGGAACGAAACAATCTTCAAGGAATAGGTAGGCATAGAAATAAGAACAGGGGGGTGCAAGAACAAGGGTTGGCGTAGGAGCAGGGACAGTAGGAACAGGCATAGGAGTAGGAGTGAGAGCAAGTGATTACCGGTTACAGGTCCCCGGCTACTGATTACCGGTTACCGGTTACCGGCTACTCCAGTGGCTACCCCGGCTGTTCCTCCAGCAGCTACTCCAGCGGCTATAATGGCCGTTCCTCCAGTGGCTATACCATCTATTCCTCCGATAGCTACTCTGGCAGTTACCCTACGGGTCAATCGTTACGTGTGCTTGAGGCCTACATCTCCTTCCATTTCGACCCTTATTTCTCTTCTTCATAAGAAGTTTGGGCAATTTTGAGTAGCTTGGGCACTAGTCTATAGTCTTCTTGCTCCTGCCAACCCAGTTGCCTTGACTGGGCATTTGCAGTGTTCAGTTTATTTGATGCCGATACAAATTAGATGTGCAAAAAATTGGCACCCTTTTACCATACCTCAAGGCCCTAAGGTACGGAGTAAACTTTCCAACATCCAAAGGCAGCTCAGGTATGACACTACACCTTCTAGAGCCGAGTCCTCTTCATCCTCGACAGATTCTAGAGACTTAGATCTACGAGCTATGGCGCAGCCACCTTTAGCTTGACCTCAACTCCATGTTCTGCAGAGGGGGAGTGATCTGCCAACCTTTTCAGGTGTTGGAACAGTCTCTCCAACATCATATATCAGTCACTTTAATTACTACTGCACCACAAACATGATTGTCAGGAATCCCCCAATTCTTGCCACATTCCTGACTCTTGCCGGATTCCTGACCTGCAAACCACATTCCTGATTCTTGAGACACTTCCCTATTCCTGACTCTCGAGACACTTCCCTATTCCTGACTCTCTGATTTCCTGTACGATTCCTGAGTCTCGAGCCTGATATTGATGTGGCGCCTCCTCGACCTCAACTATATTTAGGCCGTCCTCGATCCAAGAGTGGTGGAGCTTCATCAACCTATAGTATATATAGGTTAGCCTTGTTCCATTTCTCCACAATCTGAATCAATGCCAGTCTAAGGCTTCTTCTTTGTTTCCACTAGCTTTTCTCTTTGTCTTTTGCATTTTCCAATCTTGATCTTGTTGGGGGTTTTGACAGTTTGATTTAGATTATGCTTTTTGCTTTTGCTTTAGCTCGTTTCGATTGTTTGATTGCCTTTGTCTTCTTCCTTTGTTTTTTCTTTCTTCTTGCCGATGGAGTCTCCAAGCCATCCTGATTTCTTTGCCGAAGTCCTTGCAAAAATCCAGTCTGAGAATACTGAGCTGAAGGCGACCCTTCTTCGCATGCAGCAGAAGCTTGCTTCACTTTCGGCTCAAGGATCCAGCAAAGTTCCTGAACTGAAGGTGAGTTTCCTGGCGAAATTTTTAGGCAAGCGTTCGGAGCTTCGCGGATTTTTTGAACCAAATGGAGCTGATCTTTGCACTTCAACATCGGCGGTACCCCACTCTCGAGTCTCAAATCGGCGCGATTGGGACGTTGCTCGAAGGTGCAGCTTTGTCATGGTTTTCTCCTCTTCTGGAGAAGAGCATGAAAGGGGTCATGGTTCCGGAGCTAATGGATCTTCAATTGTTCAAAGAGAAGCTTGAAGCATGTTTTGGCGAGACAAATCGGGTTCGGGCTGCTACCACAAAGATGAGACGTCTCTCTCAGGGGTCTCGTCCTGCCTCGATCTACACTGCAGAGTTCCAACTCCTTGCCTTGGACACTCAGTGGGATGAGCGGGCTCTGATTGACCAATTTCGTTTCGGCCTCAACAACGGTGTCAAGGATTTGTTGCTCACCATGGAGGATCCCAAGGACCTGTCGGACGCCATCAACAAAGTTGTTCGATGTGACAATAGTCTCTTTGAACGTCGTCAGGAAAGTCGCCGCACCGCTGTTTTTCCGTCCCAGACTCAGGAATCCCAGCTTGAGTCTTCGGGGCATACTCCTGAACTTATTGCTCCGGTCGCGATGGATATTTTTGGTACTCCCCGACTCATTAGAGGGAAGTTGAGTCCTACTGAGAAGCAACGTCGAATATCTCATAATCTTTGCCTTTACTGTGCTGATCCTAATCACAAAGCAGCTGTGTGTCCCAAGAAGCCTCCTTGACTGCTCGAGTTCACTTTGCCTCAAAGTCCACCTCTGTTGCAGTCGGGAAACGACCCTGTCCAAACAGAGTAGGAGTTGTCTGTTTGGACTCCCCGAATAAAAATCACTTTTCTTCTTTATCAAGCTCCTCACCAACTTTCATCAAAGCCACCACCAATTCCCGCAACTTCCGCGTCCCATGCCTCCTTTCTTTCACCGGACAATCAGGACTCAAGGCTCTAGTGCTACTGGACTCGGGTGCAACTTCCTGCTTCATGGACACGGACTTTGCTGCCCGACATCACGTTCCTCTTTCTCCTACCATACGGGATCTGAGGGTTGAAGGCATCGGCGGGCATTTTGTGTCTCCATCTTCTGGACTTAGGGAAACGTTGCCCGTTCGAGTACACATCAGGTCCACCATCACCGATATCACCTTCAACATCATCAACAACAAGTCCTCCTTTGTGGTGCTCGGTCTTCCTTGGTTCCAACTACATCAGCCTCAGATTTGTTGGAAGGAATTATCCCACGGCTTCCTCTGCTGTTCATCGAGTTCGAATCAGGAAAAGTTCCCTAAACTCAAATTGGGGTTTTGTTCCTGACTCTACGAAGTTTTCACCCTCTTCTTTTTCCTCTCTTCCATCTTACACTGGACAGTATCCTCGTCTCATCATTCCATTTAGTTGTACACCTCCTCCTATCTCTACAATCACTATGAAAGAACTCCTTCATGAAGAACCTATTTTCCTTTTTGCTTTGCATGTTTTTCCTGTCAGTCTTCCTGAGAAGTATCATGATTTTGGGGATGTGTTTGACAAGAAAAAAGCTAGTGTACTGCCTGTTCATCGGCCTTATGACTGTCCCATTGATTTATAGGAAGGAGCGTCACCTCCGTGAGGCCTATCTACGGGTTATCCCCATCCGAGCTTACGGCCCTCAAAGAGTACGTGGATGAGAACCTTGCCTCGGGGTACATTCAGCATTCGCAATCCCCAGCTGGAGCGCCTGTCTTCTTTGTCAAGAAGAAGGATGGGAGTTTGCGGCTAGTCATCGATTACCGAGGTTTGAACAAGGTGACTGTTCAGAACCGTTATCCGCTGCCCCTGATCTCGGACCTGTTGGAACGCCTCAGCGGTGCCCTCTTCACCAAGATTGACCTCCGTGGCGCATACAACCTGATCCGGATCCGGCCTGGTGATGAATGGAAGACTGCATTTAGAACCCGCTATAGCCACTTCGAGTACACTGTCATGCCATTTGGCTTGACAAATGCTCCAGCAGTTTTCCAACACATGGCGAACGACGTCTTTCGGGAGTTTCTTGATCAAATGGTGATCGTCTACCTCGATGACATCCTCATCTACTCAAAAAATCAAGAGGAGCACGACGAACATGTACGCAACGTGCTGGCGAAGCATTGAGAACACGGCCTCTATGCCAAGCTTGAGAAATGTTCCTTCCATCAGCAGTCTGTGGAGTTCCTTGGGTACATTGTCACTCCTGAGGGTATCACGATGGATCCTGCCAAAGTCAAGACTATTCTTGAGTGGGAGCCTCCACAATCAATGTCGGACGTTCAAGTTCTCCTTGGCTTTGCCAACTTCTACCGCAAATTCATTGATCACTACTCTGACATTGTCCTTCCTCTCACGCATCTCACTCACAAGGATGTTCCCTTCTCTTGGTCTGCTACTGCCCAGCATGCCTTCGACACACTCAAGGCAGCCTTCAATTCTGCTCCCGTTTTGATCCATGCTGATTCCTCACAACCTTTCTTCATCGAGGCTAACGCCTCTGACTTTGCCATCGGCGCTGTGCTGTCTCAACTCGGAGCGGATCAAGAACTTCATCCAGTCGCTTTCCTTTCTCGGAAATTCCAGCCTGCGGAGATCAATTACGAAATCCACGACAAGGAGCTCCTTGCCATCGTGGATTCCTTTGGAGAGTGGTGCCGTTTCTTAGAGGGGGCGGGCCATCAAACAACAGTCTGGACGGATCAGAAAAATCTCGAGTACTTTGCCACTTCCCGAGTTTTAAGCCGTCGTCAAGCAACGTGGGCACAATTCCTGAGTCGGTTTGACTTTGTTATCAAGTACAGACCTGGAAAGCTTCAAGGCCTTCTTGATGCTCTTTCAAGGTGCTCTTATCTCAGTCTCAGGCTTGGTAATCTTGCCTTCAATCAATAGGATCAAGTTATCCTCGGTCCTGATCGACTTCAAGTTATGGCAATTTCCCTGGCCCCTCAGGACTCCTCCTTGATGGATGCAATCAGAAACGATCTTCAATCCGATGATCTCACTAGCGACATTTTCCCCCATCTTTAGGCTGGACACCCAGTGACTCCCAACTGCCGGCAATTTGACGAGTTCGAGTTCTTAGATGGCTTATTATACCGTGGGGAGCAGCTTTACGTTCATGAAGGTGATGCTCAAAGGTTGGTCCTGATGGCGTGCCACGATAGCCCGACTGCTGGTCACTTCGGCATTGCGAAAACCTATGAGCTAGTTGCACGGGACTCTTGGTGGCCTGACATGGACGACTACATCAAAGCTTTTGTTACCTCCTATGACACTTGTGCCCGGAATAAGGTACCTCGCCACCTTCCTTCAGGTTTGCTTCGTTCCCTTCCGGTCCCTTCAGGTCCTTGGGAATCCATCTCCATGGATTTTTTGAGTGATCTTCCGAGTTCTGGAGGCTTCAACAACATTTTAGTCGTGGTGGATCAATTCACAAAGATGGCGCACTTCTTGCCATGTACCAAGGAGTTTTCGGGCGAGGACATGGCAAAACTGGTATTCAGGGAAATTTTCCGACTTCATGGGGTTCCTACAGATGTAGTTTCGGATCGGGGGCCTCAGTTCATCTCTCATTTCTGGCAACGGTTTTTGCAGCTGCTTGGAGTGAAGGCCAACCTCTCTTCGGCATATCATCCTCAAACTGATGGGCAGTCCGAGCGAACGATTCATATGTTGGAACAATTCTTGAGGTGCTTCATCAACTATCATTAGGATAACTAGTTTGATATCCTTCCCCTTGCTGAGTTCTCCTATAACAACTCTATTCACTCCTCTCTTCGAATTTCCCCTTCTTTGCAAACTCTGGCCGAAATCCCCGATTCAATCTCTCACTTCCTTCTCCATCCGAATCCTCTCATTCAAATCCCCGCTCTGAGGCATTTGTCTCCAACCTCCAGGAAATCCACAACTCCATCTCCTTCCACCTCCATTGTGCTTAGGAATCTCACAAAGCATTTGCCAATGTCCATCGTCAGGATTGTCCCCCTTACAATATCGGGATAAAGTCTGGCTCCTCAGGCGAAATATCTCCACCACCAGGCCTTGTCCAAAACTTGATTTCAAACGCCTCGGTCCTTTCCCTATCATTGCCGTCATTAATCCTGTCACTTATCGCCTTGCACTTCCCTCCTCATATCAAATTCACCCCGTTTTTCACTCCTAAGCTCTATTGTGGGAATTGTCATTATCCCACTTGTAAAATAAGGTTTCCAAACCTTTATATAGTATATAAATATAACAAAATTCAACTGCATTGAGGCACATGCCATTTTATTTTAAATAAGGAAATGTCTACTCAATCACTTCTCCTCCCCTTGCCACTGCTTCACCTCTCTCTTCTCCTTGTCATCGTCGTCCAATTTCTTTCCATCCTTTTAATATTGGCTCAGTTGCTCCGAGTCTAGGTGGAGCCCAAGTCCCCATTCAATCTTTACTTTCCCCTTATTAATAAAACAACTTCGTAGACTTCCAATAACATGCTGTAACACTTCTAGTATAATGCAAATCCTCTCAAAGAATTGTCTTTTAATATTAATACAATGGCATGGAACCCCATGCCATAATAAGTTACATTTTTAAATAAATACATGCCATCTCAGACTGTTATTTTTTGCCTCTAATGCCTATACAATAATCTTGGAATTTCATCACTCTCCACACTATCAGGATTTAAACCCAATAGTAATGCCATCTCTTCTCTAATACGTCCACGCTCATGTTCAGTGGTCGAAGAACCCATCCGGTTGAGCAGATTATAGAGATGCGGATAGTGCTTGGCTAGACAATATACATGCCATAAATGATGACTAGTGTCTGTCCGATCAAATGGCTTCTGATATACCGTTCCATCTGCCATTTGGTTGATTTCTGCAGCCACCTCTTGGACTGGCCGGTTCTCTATCACCATCGCTCCAAGCCGTTTTGCAAGGTCCCCCAGAACATACGGTTTCTTCTCCCTAGTTTCCATACTGCAAGAGATGGGGTGCACTGCATATGTGTGCGTGTTCGCTGCAGTTTTAATCGGCGAGTCATCGATGATAAGGATTTCACTTGACCTAGCAGTCCGGTTCATCACTACAGCCTCTGGCTTGACGAAGATGGGCTTGCTACCCCTCACATGGACCATAGTTAAGCAATCCTCCTGCGTTAGGAGAATGTCAAATGGTAATATTACTCGCGTCTAATCGTGCATCATCTGTAGCAACGTTAATGCATTGTGGCGCATCATGGATGTCCAAACTTTGGAGGGTGCAGTGACATTCGAGGACGAGCCACACTCATGGGAGAAAAGGACACCGTTCAGATCAAAAACGATACAGTACTTTCGCCATGACTCTGAAATGAAATGCGTCAGCATAAAAAATGGTACAAGTCAATTTTACCATCTACAATATTAGCGAATGGTGCTCCCGATGGTCGTTCAGAGGGTTTTGGTCGAGGAAACGTGAAGGGCGGAAATACTCTCCTCTGCAATGTGGGGTCAATCGCATCCGATGGCGTGTGGGCACATGCCATTTCAGCTGTAGACTCTGGTACAACTGGCTCAACAGTGGCATGGGGTGGTTCCGATGGCGTGTGATCACACGCCATTTGAGCTGGTGCCTCCGTTGGCAAAGTGGACATGACCGAACAGGCAGTAGGGGCGGTGTAGGGATGTTCCAACGGCGCGTAGTCAGACAATTGGGCACACGTTGAGTCCGTTGGAAATGAGGATACGACCGGCTCGGCGGCTGGGGCGGCCTCATGCGGGTCCAATGGCGCCTGGTCACCGTCAGTTGGATACGTGGACAAGATTGACTCAGTGGTATGGGCAGCATCAAGTGGAGCGTGGTCAGCTTGCTTGGCGTTGATATGGATAGTAGCCTCCACCAGCTCTGATGACTCTTGCAGGCAAGTAGAGTCCACTGGTGGATCCATATGCATGTCCAAATATCTCCCTTCGATTGAGATGGTATCCTCCCTACTGACTACTAAAAATAAACTCATTAGCACATCTGCTCTTCTTGCTCATTATCTTTCTCTGGCTCCTCATCCCCCTCCTGCATTTCTTCCATAGGCTGCTCAGGCTGGATGGCTTGTTCTTCCAGGACCATCTTGGGAAAATCATCTGGCCGAGTCTCCATCTCAAAATACAAGACATCCATAGCCTGTTTTAGTGCGTGACCTAGGACCGTATCCTCACCCGACTGTCTTAACATGGTTTCTGCACGTTCTTGCACCCTTCGAAGATGACGAGATGAGAAAAACATGGCCCTGACTTGAAAAGCATCCCTCATCCATTGTACCTCTCCATTAAGATTGGGGAAGGGGAGTCTGCCATAGGAATCTGAGTCAGGAGGTGGTGACCGCGAGGCATTACTTATCATCTTTTCGTTGCCCTTCTTCCTTTTCGAATCAAACGCCTCTGATCCCAACAACTGTCCAACGTGCTTTCGCTTTTTATGACCACTGTCAGTTTGAGCTTGGCTGGTGCTTGCCTGTTTTGCCTTTGAAGAAGTGTCTCCTGCAAGGAATGGCATGAGACCACACGCCATTGCAAATATAATTTGTACTTCCTTTTTTCCTATTGCTTGTCTGTTTGTCCTTCTTCGACGCGCCACCAGTGCGCTTTTCAGTCCTCGTGTCTGAATATTCACAACGATCTATAATCAAAATGGCGTGAGGCCTCACGTGACCTTACCTTGTGCAGGTTGTGAGCTCGGCCCAACAGTAGCTATTAACGCCGTTTCAGCATCTGGGGGTGGCCACGCTCCTGCATACAGAGCTTGTGAGATAACATTTAAACTTAAAGTGTGTACTCACCAGGTTCGCAGAGAAGATACTGTTTTTCTTTGGCAACTATAATTATATGCTTCATTGAAGTCACCTCTTCAATGGAGTTTGTCACCGCAACACACGGGACACCCTTGAGTAGTGCGGCTCGAAAGAATAGTCCGCCGCAGTTGTACTCGACAACGCATTTGCCCTTGGAGTCGGAAGCAGGTGCTATTGCGTTGAAGACCCAGCTGAGCATTTCCCATGCTGCACCTGGAGCTTTCTCTGGATTCGAAAGCTCCATAGCCGTCTTCAGTTCCTCAGGCACGGGTAAATTGACCTCCCTCAAATCAATTCGATCGGCCTTATCGAACGAAGCTGGGAAGTCACTCCAGTCCCACTCTGCTGCAGGACCAATAACAAGGGCGAGTGTGAAGATGCGGACATTCGTCGGTATCTTCTTCTTAGCCATTATCCCATGGATCTCCTGCATCTCCTTGCCTTTCAACCGACCCTTCACCTCATTCAAGGCCTTCCAGAACTTGTGATAGGATTCGGAGTCGTAGATCATATAGTGGACTGAAGATTCCACCTCCGCAAGTCCCACCATTAAGTCAATGATGGAGCTGACTTCGTCTGCATGAGTGATCTCCTCATTTGTGAAGTCCATCACACAAAAGATGTTCTTGACCTGCTCATCTCCGCGGGAAACGATGCTCCTCCACCTTTGATCCTCATCCGAATTCACGTATACCCGGTAAGGTTCTCAATAGGCCTCTGCTGCGGGGTCGAGCTGTTTCTGAAGCCGGCGGTCGACATCCCTCTTAATGAAATTTGGATACTGATCCAAGTTCTCAGCTTTACTTTTCGTGGCATCCCGCAGCAGATCGATGAACTTGGGGGCCCCCTTCACGTACTCATCGATGTCTTCATTTGACAACTCCAGCTCTTCCATCATCTCTTGCGTGGTGTCGATGCTCACCCTCTCCACGGCCACTTGCTCGAAGATCCAATCCTTCAATAGCGCACGAGCTCTCAGAGTCGTGCACAAGTCCTCATATGTCACAATATGGCCGGGAGTCATTTTGGTCTTGTTGAAGACTACCTCACCACGTAGAAGAGCATTAGCCACTATTAGAAGGTCGTCGTCGTCTAGAGACCGTGAGAAACGCAAGGCGTTGAGCTTCAAATCATTGGGCTTCCGGCCGTCCTCCACACCCATTAAGTTTAGCAACTCCCCGTCATGGTACCTCCTCAGCATATCTACCCATTTGTCAAAAACAACTTTTGTCGCGAGTAGAATGTTATGGATGCTGAGTGTGTCATTGACCCCCAGTGTTTTCGAGAGAACACTCGAGAATTCCTGCAATGGAAATGGCGTGAGGCCACATGCTATGCCACATGCAACGAGGCTTACCTGCCAGGCGCTAGTTGCTAGTGCACGTCCTTGTCCTGGTTTTTGTGGCTTCTTTAGTTGAACCCAGAGCTTCCGTGTTCGTGCCAATGTCTCGTGCAGACCCGATTTGTAGCACGTTTCTTGCTTGACATTCTGCGCGTGGGAGATGTATATGATAGATCGGAGGGGCGAGTTGCCTTTTATCAGGCGGACAACTCTTGTCTTGAAGACTTTCTTCACCTCCTCGCCCACCATAATATCCACAACTATCTCTTGCATCGCCAAGCTAGAATGCTACCCAGAGACGGCATAGAACCGGATGTTCTGATCGTCCAACACCTTCCTATTGATCAAGTCTGGAAACCTCGTCTCGCCCTTCATTGTTTGGTAGTAGCGGATCACATCTGCGATGTCGGGTGTTACTGGACTTGCCAGCATCTTCTGCTTCAGTTTCTCCACCCACTCATCAGATACTAGCCTGTGGTTGTATTTGCTTTGGATGTCGATACGGCTCACGTCGATTGTATATACTTTGTTGGAATAGTAATAAGTACTATTATCTGCGACGATTTTTGCTGCCTCTTCTTGCTCTTTCTGCTCTTTGCGACTCTTCTTTTTGGTGGGTGTAGTGTTCGAACCCGAGGCAATGGCATCACCGAGTAGCTTCTTTTTTGGAGCTGCAGGAGAGTCGGACGTCGGCTTGAGCTTGACCACCCTTTTCTGCTTCGGGGTAGTTTCCAGATCGACCCCCTTCCCCTTCGCTTTGCAAACTGGAGGCACTCTCAACGGCTCAATGTTGGAATATAGTTTTTGAACATCGCCGTAGGTGAGGTCCGTGGATTCCATGTGATCTTCATAGACCCGCAGCGTCTTTGAAATTGTGGGCCTCCTAGACAACCTCTCCCTAGCTCCCTCTAGGAATTCCTCATAGCCGCTGCCCCCCTCCGGGAAGCCGCTAGGATGTGCAAGGTGGATCTTGAAGGCGGACGCTGTCTCTACCACAAGTGCCAGTCCATATTCTTGCATGGAACTGCATGGAGTGTCTGTCACTTGGATGAGGATCCCCATGCATTCTTTTCTCCCACCATCTGTGTTGTACAGCCTCAGATCCTCGCCTTCCATCCCGAAAGTCCAACTGGTGAGCTCCTCCCCCTTCTCTGCATCCACATTGACAGTGGCTGGAAGAAGAACGCAATTCCTCGCCTGTTCAGAAATGCACAACAATTAGAGCTGACAGATGAAAAGCTAACAGCTAGACATAACGTGAGGCCACACGCCATTCACCACTACATCAGATGTCTTGAGGCTGCATCCTAAGATGGCGTGAGGCTACACGCCATCTGTAACCGGACTGCACTCGAGAGCCCAATCGGTGCATGCCAATGTTGCTACTGAATGGCATGTGGCCTCATGCCATTTTCTACTTGGCCTAAAAGACTTACCATTTGAAGCCGAATGGAGGCCGTGACAATCGAGGCCGGACTCACTGGTGAATGTGCACTGTGTGTGCAGCGGATCGTAGCAGCAAAGCTACTCTGCCACTTACAGTTGGAGAGTGGCGCTGAAATCTCTCGGGACGCTAAGTGGGCTGCGTGTGGGTGGCGGAGTGGGCGGCGGAGTGGGCGGTGGAGTTGGCGGCGAAGTTACAAACTGGGTGTGTCTTGAAGTGGATGCCGATGCACACGAGCGCGATGCGAGCGCGAGTGTGATGCAAGTGCGAGTGGACGCCGATGCACACGAGAAACCTGTAGAGAAGGTAGATGAGCGCGAATGTGAGCGTGATCGCGAGTGGGAGCGCAATGCGAGCGCGAGTACGATGCAAAATGCAAAACCTAACCTCACACGCGCAAAATGTCACGACGGTTGGTAATCCCGCCACGTCATCATTCCTCAGACTTGGGTGCCACCATTAATTTCTGGATCGCCGCGCGCATGCATGCACGTGAAATCCAAAAGAAATCCGCAACGTCATCATTCCTCGGACTACATGCATGCAAAATCCAAAAGAAAGATCATGATTGGGATATCATTTAATACCCTCGCTATATTTATACCATGCATGATTGGATATTCCAAAGCATCTTGTATTTCCAAAAATGCCAGATGTTCAGCTAAATAAAGAATGGTATACAATGTAATTTTGTGCTCATGCAATTTTGATCCCAAAAAATGCACCAAAAAATTCTCGGCGTCATCTGGCGTTATCTCTTGAATGGCGTGGGGCCGCATGCCATTTTCAGGGGCACATAGGAGTATATTCCTATATTCTAACACGCGCAAGATTTTTTTGAGTGTTCTGGAGATCCAACCGTTAGATCGCAACTAGATTTTACAGAATGATATACAATGTCTTTCTTGATGACCCTGCAAAGAAGCATCTCGATCAGACACCACATGAGACCACACGAGCCTTACAATGTTTCAGGGGCATTTGCCATAGATCCGACTGTTATTTTGCTCCAAGATTTTACAGTTTGGTGTGCATTGACCTTTCCATCGACACTGCAAAGGGACATCACAATCAGATGTAGGATCATAAGAAACTAACTTCACTAACTCTGGTTTCACCAAGATCTACGTAAAGAGTTATGAAATGAAAGGACCCTCTCTATTGAAATGTGTTTATGGTCCTAGGGGCATTGTGACATATCAAAGGATTTTGCATCAAGTTCTGTATTTGCATGTTTATCAAGCTACTGAATTGCTAAACCCTAAACCCTAAACCCTAAACATGTGGCAAATGCTGCGTGAAGAAAGATGCCCTTTCTGGGCAAATGCTGTAAGAGGCAGATGCCGAGCAGATGTATCTTAGGCTAGCGAAGGGGACAAACAAAAGCTAGCTATAAACATGACGGGATGCAAATAGATTACTAGGCTGGTCCTGTGAAAATCAAAAACCATAATTGAAAACATTGAAAATGCAAAAAGAAAGGTTTATAATATTTTTGAATTTTAAGCAACCAAAGGAATGTAAGTAGGGCATGTGTTTGTAAGTTTAAAAATGCCTCAACCACTTAAATTCCCAAGTAAATAAAGCTGTTTCTATTTTTGGTACAGGTAAACTTTATAGCGTGTGGGCTCATGCAATTTTGAACCCAAAAATGCACCAAAAAATTTTCGACTAGCATTATTCTTTGAATGGCGTGTGGCCTTATATTGCCATAAATGGACGTACACACACAGCATAATTATTCCTTTACACGGCGAATAATCTTGGCGCGGATCGCTGACATGGCATGGCAAAGTTCGAGTCACTGACATGGCACAGCTGGATCGAGGCAAGGACATGATGTGACAAAGTTCAACCTCCGACAGCAAAGTCTAGAAGCTACTCAGTTTGAAATTTGTCAGAGGAATCATAAGATCTAGTTTGTCAGAGCATTTGATGTGACGTTCAAGCGTGTGTTATTTTTGAATTCTCGAACTCATTCCTAGGTCTATCATTTTTGTGCGACGTGTTCTTGGTTCCGCTGAGCGCAGTGAGCGCTGCTTGTGTAAGCGGCGTTGTGGGCTGTGGTTTATGCGTCTACGAGCAGTTGCGGCATTGCGAGCGCCATTGCGAGCGGCAATTTATGCGAGTGGTAGTTTGTGCGAGCGGCGCTACTGATATGCACACAAAAATATATACAGTTGCAGCAAGGCAAAAGGAATATGGCAATAGGCTAGCAGGGGCCAAAGATGGCATGAGGCCTCATGCCATCTTGATATACACACAGCTGCAGGCAAGTAAAAACATACATGACAATACGCTAGCCATGAAATTAGCAAGGTAAAAGGAATATAGCAATAGGCTAGCAGGGGCCAAAGATAGCGTGAGGCCTCATGCCATTAGTGGTACCACTAATGGCATGAGGGCTCATGCCAATTTTGTGAATGCGAAATTTTACGTGGGTGTCAATAGCATGTTTGAATAATGGCATGTGGCCTCATGCTATTGAGGTTGTTTGGTATGTTATGATTTAGGCCATTCTCCAATCATTTTTTGTATGGTCTTAACTTCTTTTCTGCACTTTCAGAATGGCCTTCAGGGTTGGGGAAAAGGTTTACATTTTGAATGGTGGGAAGAGAGTTGCAAAAGGGACCCTTGTGTCTATGGATCGGAACTTTGTTATACACTGTCAAAGGCTTGGGGAAGGCAATGCTGCTGTATCAGTAGAGACTGTCTTCGATGGGAATGTGGTCGCTATTGAACGAGGAGAGATGGTCGTCGGGGTAAATATTGTTGTTGCCTTGAAAAATCTTCAGAAGAAAGCAGATGTTGGGGACAGCACAAGTGCGACACATGTTCCCTCCATGGATCTTAAGAACCGTGCTACATGGATTCAGGCAAAGGTGTTTCTAAACAACCCCGAGGGGGAGGTGGTAGCTGAGGGCTTAGCCACAGTTGTCGATCCAAGAGATGCGGTTGCTAATCAAGAATTGGGCTGGGATGATATTGGAGTTGCGATTTTAGAGGTTGTTGACATAGAAGAAAACAGTCTGACTATTGGAAGCATTGTGCGGTGGAAATTGAGGCACTTAGTGTTTGAGAATGTGAAGGATTCACAATCAAACACCACTACAACTGATGACAGAACATCTCTTCATGGGAAAAGAAAGTACACCTTCCTAAAGCGCAGCCAAAGGGATCTGAGCAACAAACCGAAAAGGCAGAAAATAGCGATGGAGGTTCAAATGGTCTCGACAGTTGCTTGTTGCAAAAGGAGGTGCTGTCAACATGCTGATTGGGATGCTATTGAAAAGGAGAGAGCAAGATACAAGACATTGTCCTGGAAGGCAACTCGCAATTTTGTGTATGAGGCATTACGGTCATCTGTTGATGCTTCAAAACATCAGGTGGGGGGCATGGTCTTCCAGAGGGGTTTGGTCTGCATGAAGGCATGGAGAATCATTTATGGAGTCCCTCGAACCACATTCTACAGAATCAAAACTAAGTTCGAGGAACAAAGGGTTCAACAGGCAGTCCATAGGAACGACGGTACTCACAAAACCAGGGGTCATGTTGTATATGGAGAGGCAATCTTCAAGAGGTTTGTCGAGACATATAGCGAGCAGCAACCACATAAAACCCGCCTCTTGGAAGATGGAACACGAGACACCCAACAAGTTCTCCCTTCCATGTATACCAAGGGGGCCATATTGGAAGATGTGAATCGGGAACTCCAGAGTAATGGCTACAGGAAGCTGAGCCAATCTAGATTTAGTAGATTGTGGAGCAACAGGTTCAGGGATGTGAGTATAGGAAAGTACTCCAGCTTTTCAAAGTGTGACGAGTGCACTGCTATCAAAATGGCTTTGTCGAAGAATTCTTGCAGCGCTCAAGAGTGAGAGACGTTGGTTAGAAGGCGGCTCAACCACAACATCGAGCAAAGAAGCTGCAGGACTGCATATTATCATAACAGGATTCTCTCCATAGAGAGACCTGACTCTTACCTCTACATCATCCACGACAAAATGGACTAGAAAAAGACGTGCTTACCTCGACTCAATCCTGCCCCCAAGGCAATCTCTTCATCCATGCAGCTGCCTGTGTCTCTGTTTGGCATAATCGCTCATGGGCAAGGTGCCCAAAACTATGGGAACTTCTTTGTACCTCTATGGGGTGGCGGGGGTGCAAACATGATGATTGCGTCCCTAGCAAAACACTTAAGGTCTCTGCAAAGTGCGCAGACTGAGCTGAACGGCCAACCCTTGCATAAGGCCCTTGTCGATCGAACCCCATACAGGGTTCAGCTGGAGGAGGAGCAAAGGCTTGTAGTATCGCGTGGGGCCCCATGCCATCCAAGTGAATATGTTGGCCGTCAGATTGTAGGGTTATCACGTGAGGCCTCATGCCATTCCGACAAGGCTGGTTGCCCGGTGAATGCACAGCCTCATCCAAACGAAGCAGAATCTCAAGGAAGTTCTTGCGGCCGATGTGGCCTTCCACCCCATCTTCTGCTCCAAACAGACAATGCTGGCAGTGAGAACAAAAACATGTACGTCTTCGCGTACTTGGCGATGCTTGTTGCCAAAGGCATATTTGAAACGGTTACACTTGGCTTTCTCATGGTTGGGCACACTCATGAAGACATTGATGCCATGTTCAGTCACCTGGCAGAGTCCCTCCGGCGATCCAATGTCCTCACCCTCCCACAACTCTACGATGAATTCCAAAATTGCATCAAAGGCACTGTTGAAGCTGCACTTGTGACAGAGGTTCCAGACTTTTAGGGGTTTGTAAGAGGCTACATCAGGGACGGATCTGAAACGCTGATTGGCCACTCCAAGCCTCTTCATTTTCATTTCAGCATGCGTGACGGTGCTCCAGTGATGAGGTACAAGATGAGAGAATGGGACACAGTGTGGCTGCCAGTGGACGGCATTGAACTCTTCAAGAGAGATCCCATAACTGGGGAACCTATGTTTCCTCAGGGTTCCCCACGGCCGATGCACCCGGATGGACTCAAAGACCAGGAAAGTATAGTGGCCGGGATTAGACAGCATATTGCCTTCTGGAAGAGGGGATTAGTGTTTGGTGGAGAATCCTATTTTCAGAGGTGCAAGACTTTGATCGAATACTGGGAGAAGATTATATCTGCTATCCAAAATGGGCCGGTTGTATATGAAGAATTGGAAGAGTCCTTTTGGCCAGAACCCAGAGCACTAGATAGTAGCGGAACAATGTCCTCTGGAAATGTAGTGACAGATAACGATGTTGAGGATCACTATTGTGGGCCGAGGAACAAGAAGCCGGATTCAGCATTCAATCCAGTACAGGTCTGCAAAGGAATGGTCGTGCTTGTCAGACCCAGTAATAAAAAACAAATGATATGGGTGGGGCGCTGCATCGCTGATGCAGAGGAGGACGTGGAAACTAACTCCTTCAATGTAACTATGGAGTGGTTCAAGCCAAGTTCCGGATGTACGAAGGATTGCCTAGAAAAGAGATGGGTGCTGAATCCAAGGGATCCCAGCATGAGCATATCGGTGGATAATGTTGTGCATGGTTGGATGCGGAAGCAGAGTGCCACCATCACCTTGCCAGACCATGCAAGAGATGCAGCAAGCGCATTCATAACCCGGGTTCAAGGTGAGATTCATTAATATTCCTTTACTAAGTTTCTAATGTATTTTATTTCAAGGTGAACAATCCGAATCTGAATCAGAGGAGGCGTGATGGCATGTGGCCTTACGCCATTCCTAGGTGAGATGATACAAATAACAAGTGTAAATTCTTAGTTGTTCTAGCAAATCTTACTTAAAGTTCAAGGTGAACAAGCCGAATATGAATTCATCGGATTGTTATAACAAATTGCGAGGTGATGGCATGAGGCAATATGCCATTTGAGAGTGGTAGCCATTCCTATATGAGCTGAGTGAAATATTTATTAGAAATACCTCATTCAATTGTGCACTTCTAAGTCTTGGTCCACTCAGTACTGTTTGCATGTTTTTATTTTAATTCTTTCTCTAAAATGTTATTTAGCATGTGGCTTCATGCCATTGCTCTCCTTTTCTATCCTTGCATAATACTTCTCCATATATATAGCATGTGCGCACATGTGATATGGTTCATTAGGCCTGATATAGTGTGTGAGGTAAAACAAAGATGATGTGACATATGCATTTACCAATCACACGTGCATAAATCTAATAATATGGCGTGTGGCCCATATTAATGGCACATAAACCCATATTGTGGGCTTACGTGCTTTATGTACCATCATTCCCTTGCAGCGTGTGTGTTGGTTTCCTTTTATAACACAACGAACTCCATATTTTAGGGTGAAGAGCGTTCTCATGGCAAGCACAAAATCTGTAAGTGAGGCAGAAAAGGAGACGGAGAAGGAGATAGGTGAAGATGTAGAATATATAAGTCTTCCAAACTCCCCGTACTATACTCCAGGTGATCATTTTTCTGAACAAATGGCAACATTAACAACTATCGAGAACGCCCCAGTAACGTCAAAGACAACAATTCAAAGCAAAACAACTGACCCGGAGAAGGATGATAGTACCGTTGAGAGTACCAAAAAGGAGGTGTCCACTAGCGCTTAGGCTTATAATGGTGTGTGCCCTCATGCCATTTACTTGATCACCAAATACCTTTTTCCCTTTGCACTAGTATATCTTAATACCGGTCTGAGAAATAGAATGGCATGTGCCCTTAGGCCTTTTACTAAATCACCTTTGAAAGAAATGCAAGCCTCTTTGTCGTAAAAAAAAGGTACTACAGAAATTCCTTAATAATATGAATGTTATTTAGTTTCATGAAAATACACTAAGGGTCAAATGAGTTAAATGACTTCTCCAGACTAGCAATGCCTCTTGCTACACCTTCACAATTTGATTCGTTAGAAAAAGATAACATTGAATAATATCTAAATGTTCTCACCATTAAGTTATATGTCTGGCTAATAGGAATGACGTTCATCTTGGAAAGCTCACCACACGCTCAATGAACAAACAAATAGTGTGTGCGCGCATGCCATCGCTCTTCTTTAGCTTCAGATTCGGCTTGTTCACCTTGACAATGAGATTTATTATACAACCAGATGGACTCAGTCTGGACACAAAGTCACCGCTCTAGTCACCATGCCCCAGATATGTCTAGCCCTTGGACAAAAAACATATAATTTCACATCATTTTCAAATACTTGAAAATTTGTACCTAGTCCCATTTTACTGAACAAATCCCACTTTAACGAAATAGAGCTTTCCTCTCTCCTTGAGCCTTATATTCCCAGTCCTATTCCCAATCGGGTCATTCCTCCACCTCCACCAGTGCAGCTCAAGGATGGGTCTAAGTACGAGGTTCAGGACATCCTTGATTCCAAGATTTCACAGTCTAAACTCTACTATCTGGTCGACTGGAAAGGTTACGGACCTGAAGAACGCACTTGGGAACTTGCAGACAACCTAATTCATTCTCCTGACCTTGTTCAGGACTTCCACCGCCGCTATCCTTCTCGTCCCAGTCCTCATTCTTTTTCTCCATCTCCCATCCCTCGCCGCTCATCTCATCCTCCTCATCGTTCTCATTCACATCCTCGTTCCACTCGTTCTTGAGGAGGGGGTGCTGTCAGGAATCCCCCAATTCTTGCCACATTCCTGACTCTCGCCGGATTCCTGACCTGTAGACCACATTCCTGATTCTCGAGACACTTCCCTATTCCTAACTCTCGAGACACTTCCCTATTCCTGACTCTCGAGACACTTCCCTTTTCCTGACTCTCTGATTTCCTGTACGATTCCTGAGTCTCGAGCCTGATATTGATGTGGCGCCTCCTCGACCTCAATTATATTTAGGCTGTCCTCGATCTAAGAGTGGTGGAGCTTCATCAACCTATAGTATATATAGGTTAGCTTTGTTCCATTTCTCCACAATCTGAATCAACGCCAGTCTAAGGCCTCTTCTTTGTTTCCACTAGCTTTTCTCTTTGTCTTTTGCATTTTCCAATCTTGATCTTGTTGGGGGTTTTGACAATGATTGTCAATGATGATCATATATGCCGTGACTTCTTGCAATCTCTCGAAGGCAAAGCGGCAACTTGGGCAGATTCTCTCCTTCCAAAGGACCGGACAGACTTCCAGATACTACTTGCTTCTTTTAGAGAACGTTTAGTGGAAGAAAAACCCACAAATCGGCTACTTGTCAACCTCTTTTCGTTCTGGCAGGGTGCTCACGAGTCTGTTCCTGACTACATCACCTAGTTTGGAGCATACTGGAAGCAGTCTTGGGATCGCAGAGTGGTCCAAGATGAGCAACAGGGGATCACAGCATTCATAGCAGATCTGCATGGGAACTTGCAGCGGAAACTTCTTAAGAAGACATTTAGGTCTTGTCGCGAGGCATTTTTGTTTGCCTCGAAGCTGGAAAGAGAGCTTCTTGTTGACCTGGGGATTGCTAGAGTTGATTTCAACCAACCCATCACCCCGTCAGAGTCACCTTGTGCAGTTGTTCGCCTGTCCACAACAAAGCCCATCGCTATTGAGCATACACCTCCGGCTATTGAGAACTTTGCCAACGAGATGCGGCAGCTGAAGGAGATCATTCTTCAGCAACAATCACACCAGGACAAACTTGTGAGACACAAAATCCCTAGGCCCAAAGTGGAGCTGGAAGGGTGCCATGTGGTGGTGGCCAAAGCGAAAACCAAACGAGCATAACACGTTTGGACTAAAAGCTCCGACTTGAAAGGTCGACAGCGGGAGTGGAACTCCCAACGAAGTGCTCAAGGAACGAGCACGAAGCGAGCAATAAGCAAGGCTCCAAAAAGGGACCCAAAAGGACCAACACGTGACACCTGGAAGTGTCCGAGATGGACCCGAGTTGGGGTCTGAAGTGGAGTCCGAGAAGGACCCCGAGATGGAGTTCGAGATGGAGTCCGAGATGGAGTCCGAGGTGGACCCGAGATGGACCCAAGATGGAGTCCGAGATGGAGTCCGAGATGGAGTCCGAGGTGGACCTGAGATGGACCCGAGATGGAATCCGAGATGGAGTCCGAGGTGGACCCGAGATGGACCCGAGATGGAGTTCGAGATGGAGTCCGAGGTGGACCCGAGATGGACCCGAGATGGAGTCCGAGATGGACACGAGATGGACTCCAAGATAGACTCTGAGATGGACCCGAGATGGAGTCCGAGATGGACCCGAGATGGAGTCCGAAGTCGAGATCGAGACCGAGATCGGGACCGAGACCGGGACCAAGACCGAGACCGAGACTGGGACCGAGACCGAGACCGAGACCGAGGCCGAGTCCGAGTCCGAGTCCAAGTCCGAATCCGAGTCCGAGTCTGAGTCCGAGTCCGAGTCCGAGTTCGAGTCTGAGAGGGTGAAAGCCCAAAGCGTTCGTCTCCCAGACCCTGGGGGGTTTGGTGAGCTCCAAAAGTATAGTAGGGGGGAGGACTGCAGTGGAGCCAGTTTGGCCAGGAAAGGCCAGTTTGGCCCAGGAAGGCCAGACCCAGTGTTGGGTGATGAGCTGCCCACTGGGAAGTCCAAGACTAGAGTGAACATGGACCGACAAGCGGGGTAGCTTGGTGAAGTGTTCAAGAGCCGGCTCTAGTTCCCCCGGGAGATCGACTGGCCGATGCTCCCAGTCCAAGTGTGGGTGGCACTACCTACTTGGATACCTGTCGTGGCTCAACGAAACCTCGCTCTAAGCCCATGGCTAGAGCACCTAAAGGCGAAAGGCGGGGAGAGTACCCATGAGGCTTGCATAAGGCCACGGTGTTCCAAAATGTTGCCCCAAAGTCCCAAACATTGAAAGGGAAGAGAAGTAGGCCTCTAATGCAGTGACCAAGGATATGGTCACATGGTGAGGAAGTCCCAAAGGATAGTGGGACTTAGCGGTCAGGCCTACAGGCCTTGATCCAGTGGCAGTGTTGGCGAACACGGTCATGGACTAAAAGGGACTTGGTGGGGACTGGAAAAGAGTTGTTGGGGAAGGCTAGTCCCCATGTCTGCGGGCATCCTAAGGATGCTAAGGAGTGGATCTGGGATGATCGCTCATGGACAGATGGCCCAGTCTTTGAGAGACGGGATTATGATGCAGGTGGCATTAGACCACCGGTGTGACCAAGGTGAATGGGCATGGCCTAGCGTAACGGGCTGGTATGTCGGTGGTACCTTGCGGTGTCGGTCATGGGATCAGACATGTGGAGCACTTGGACCAAGTGCAAAGGTTGAGTGGCATGGATGCCATTCTCAGGGCTGGCAAGCCCCAAGTCCTAACTGGGACTTATGGAGGTTGTGAATGAGACTCCTCCAAGTGGTCGGAGGTGCAGTGAAGTGACTAAAGTAAAAAGGAAAAATTAGTCACTTACAAAACTGCTCCAGGAGCTGGTGGAGTCCAGGAAAGAGGCCACTACAGCTCAAGAACACAGATTTAAGTCCCGTTGGTGCACTCACTGTGAGACAAACATACACAACACGCAGCGCTGCTTCAAGCTTCACCCAAAGCTTCGGCCTCCACCTTCCCAACATGTCCAATAGCGTCCCTTTGCTGATAATTCCACATCATCTCAGGGTCCCAAGACATATCAGGAGCAGTTGGAGCGACAAGCAATTGAGGCAGCCCCTTCATCAAGCAAAGGCAAGGCACCAGCCTCATCAGTCAACACGATTTTGGTAGCTGAGGAACTCTATAGGCAACAGCAGGAAACCGCAGCCACTCGAGCCCAAGCAAAGAAGAAGGCAGCCGCTTAGCCTGGGATCGATCCCCTGGCGTCGGTTGAGAGTGAATCTCTGTCGGCACCAAATCTAGTGACATAGAGGGTGGCTTGTAAACTCCCCTTCAAGTCACTACTCTCTTCTTCTTTTGATATCTCACCAACAGCTACTCCTATTCTGGAGCTGGTTCTTCAACAGTTGGTCGACACTCCCGTCACCTTTTCGCTCCGAGACATGTTGTGTCTTGTCCTAGGATTCGGCCAGCGTTTAGAGGAGTTTGTACAGTCAGGAACACTAGAGAGCACTCCCAAGAGGACTCCTCAAGAGATGCACATTGTCGACATAACAAGATATGGTGGAGATCCTGGTCCGTTCTTCGTCCCAGTGCAGATTGGTACTTCCTCTTGTAAGATGGATGTTTTGGTTGACTCTGGTTCTGGAAGCAACATTATCTCTCTCAAAGTTGCCCTTTCAGCACAACTACAGATCACTGAGAGCTCCTCCATCGTGCTCAAGACCTTCGCCAACCACACTATTCCTCTAACGGGCATTTGCTGTGGTGTCAAGGTCTCAGTGCAAGGTGTTATTTCTAAGGTAGATTTCCTCGTGGTTGACTACCAACGTCTAGGAACGTCCTCTTTGAAGGACTCTATCATCCTTGGCCACTCATGGCAAGTCACAACCCATTGCACAATCGACAGCGCAAAAGGCGAGATGGAAATTAGCGATGGAACCCATAGCGCCACCTTTCTCAACAACCACGGCAGAGCTCTTTCTCAGCAAGCCCAGTAGGCTCAGACTAAGATGGCCTCCACACCATACTTTCCTCCTGAGCTCACAGAGGCTTTTCCCGAGCTGGCCGTGGAGTCGACCATCTATAGGATGGATTCTTTCTCATGCAACGCGATTGACATGGTTGGAGGTGAGCCAGATAGCTCAAGAAATCTCTCAACCTCACTCTCTTTATTTGAGAGTAAGGCCGAGCCTCTAGCCACGCCCTCTTTATTTGATGGCGGGGCTTATAGAGTATGGTTTCCTACATCCAGCTTTCTGGAGTGTTTCTCGATAGAGGAAGGGCTTCTCGATTCATTCCTTGCATGGGACAAACTCCCTCTTATGGAGCTTGACGACACAGTCACTCCAGACCAGACCCATCTTTCGCAGGATACAACCGAACTCAATCCTCCTCAGCAACTATCTGAGGTGTCACACAGCCAGCATCTTCCTACTAAAATTGTGGTAGCTGATGACTCCAAGCATATTCTGTCATGCCTTTTGTTGGAGATGGAAGAAGACATCCAGACACACAACTGGCAGAAAGAATCAAGCCAATCAGACGTGCTGCATGCAAGTTATAGCACTTTGAGTTCAAAATTTCCTACCATGGAGCCCCCAGTACAGGTCAAAGTGTATTACACTGAAACTTCAGCACCAAACTTGGACTGGACTTCGGTGGAGGATCTTCACTTATAGAGTACTTGGCTACAGTCCTTGCATTGGACATTGAGGGCTCAGAGCATCAGAAGCAAAGAGAACAACAGCCAATGTCTCCGGATCCCACAGCAACGTTCTTACCAAACTCACCGTAGACGGTCTTGCCGGATGTGGTGTGCCCAGCATCTTTATTTGAGGAAGAGGACACTCCTATGATTACGGCTTATTTTGATGGTGCTTTCTGCCCCAAAAACCAGGTTGCCGGCATCGGAGTTTGGATGATTGATTCTGCGGAGAACAAAGTAGCCGACCTCTTTATCACTTTGCCAGCAACATCAACTAATGAAGTAGAGTATTTGGCGGCTATCAGTGCCATGAAGTTGGCCACAGATCTCAAGTTTAGGCGAGTCACTTTCATTGGAGATAGGCAACTCATCATACGCCAACTTACTGGAGAATACCAAGTCCGCAAAGAGAACCTGAAAGAGCTATGGCAGCGGGCGGTCAACTTGAAGGATGAGTTCTCTCAGGTGGCTTTTCAAAGTGTCCCTCGTGAAGAAAACTTTTGGGCGGACAGGTTATCACACCAAGCAATCACCATGATGTGAGAGGCAAAAGGCACTACCTGCTCTTTGGTTTCCAAAGTCAGGGAGGAATCTATGAGAGACGAGGTCCCTGAGCCCAAGGTGTCTCCAGACTCCAGGGTTCATGCTGTTTTCCTAGGTGATGACAAAGACCTGGTCTTTATTGCCACATTGCTTGATTCAACAAATGCAGCAAAGCTCTTGGATCTCCTCCACTGGTGGACGTGTTTGCTTGGGACTACAGCCAGCTTCTAGGAGTTCCCATGGACACAATCATGCATAGTATTGTGCTTTCAGAGAAAGCCAAACCAGTCCGTCAAAAGATGCGACGTTTCAGCCCGGTAGCTCACTTTGAGATGTAGTTGGAGATCGAGTGACTTTTGGCAGCCAGCTTTATTTACCCTTTGGAGAGCTCAAAGTGGGTAGCCAATCTTGTCCCTGCACGCAAGGCAAATGGAAAACTCCACCTTTGCATTGACTTTCGAGACTTGAACAAGGCAACTGCAAAAGATCACTTTCCAACTCCATTTATCGATGTGATTGTGGATGAGATGGCTGGACACCATTACTACTCTTTCATAGATGGCTTTTCAGGGTACAACCAGATCTTCATTCATCCCGATCATCAAGATCTTACGGCCTTTCGGACACCTTGGGGCGTCTTCGCTTTCAACGTCCTCCCGTTTCGCTTGTGTAACGCCGGAGCTACGTTTCAGCGCTTTATGACCCACGTCTTTTATGACTTGATTGGAGGCACCTTAAGGGTGTATATGGATGATCTGTGCACAACCTCTAACTCCTTTGAGGACCACCTTGTGCACTTGGAGCAGATCATCACTCATTGCCGACAACACAAGTTTTCATTGAACCCAGTAAAGTGTAAATTCGGGGTGACTGAAGGCCGGTTGCTGGGCTTTGATGTCTCATAGGAAGGGATCAAGCCCCAGGTAGCCAAGGCTCAGGAGATTCTAGATCGGAACCCACCAACCAACGTGAAGCAACTTCGTAGCTTCCTTAGGCAAACGGGTTTCTTTCACTGTTTCCTCCACAACTATGCTGCACGTTCACGGCCCTTGATAGCTTTGCTACAACACAATGTTCCATTTGTCTGGGGTGAGTCCCAGCAACAAGCCTTTGAATCACTGAAGCAGTCACTCCGCACGGCCCCGGTACTCCAACCACCAGAACGACAACTTCATTTTGACATTTACATCACAACGGGTACAGAGGCTTTTGGAGTATGCCTTTGCCAATGTTCACAGCATGGCAAGCCACCACATGCAACATATTATGCCTCACATTCGTTCAAGGAGACTGAGAAGAAGTACGTGGATGTAGAAAAGGAAGCAATGGCTGTTGTTTACACCTTGGAGTGATTTCGTCACTTTCTCGCTAGAGCCCGTATCCATTTCCTCGTCTATTTTAATGTGCTGACCTTTCTTTTACAGTGACCGGTCCACAGTCCTCGTACTTTATCCTGGATTGTGACCATCCAAGAGTTCTAGCCAACTTTTCACATGCGGCGGAAGTGTGTGATGGATCCGAACAAGTTCCTAGTTGCCGAAGCTACTTCCTTTGTGGTCCCAGCAGCATTACAGGACATTGTGGTGTACCTGGATTCAGGTCAGTTCCCAGCGGATTCCTCACCAGTACAACAAAAGGCATTGGAGATCCGAGCATGGGGGTTTTGCCTTCTCGACGGACACCTTTACAAGAGGACTTCTCATGAAGTTTTATTGCGGTGCGTGGGTGAACAAGAGGCCCCTGAGCTCCTTCACGCTTTCCACTCTTGTGCGGGGCATTTCTCGGGACAAGTCACAGCACAACTCCTCTTGCGCCATGGCTACTTTTGGCCTCGGATTCACTAGGATAGCTTGGCCTATGCAAAGGCATGTGAGCAGTGCCAACAGTTCAACCCCCAGAGCCATGTTCCATGTCTTCCTTTCCAACTTATTATTTCTCCGGGTCCCCTTTTCCAGTGGGGACTTGACTTCATCGGCCCGATCAACCCACCGAGCTCAAAAGGACAGCGATACATCATCGTGGCGATAGACTATTTCACAAAATGGGTTGAGGCCACCCCTCTATGACAAGCAAATCAACACTCTACAGCAAAGTTTGTCTACAAGTACATCATTTGCCGATTTGGAGTTCCTGCTGTTTTGGTTTCCGATCGTGGCAGCGGCTTCCTTGGACAGGTAATGCAGCATCTTCTCCAGCAGCTGCAGGTCAAGCATGTGAAGAGCAGCAGCTATTATCCTGAGTGCAATGGCCAGGCGGAGTCCAGTAACAAGATATTGAAGACAGTCATCTCAAAGCTTGTGGAGGATCACCCAAGTCGTTGGCACAAGCACTTGGTTACGGTGTTGTGGGCCTTTCAGACGTCCTTCAAGACATCCATCTCCGTGACCCCATTCTCCCTTGTCTATGGGACAGAGGCCGTACTTCTAGTGGAGATCCAGGTGCCATCACTCTCACTTTCACTTTGATACGCAGCAGCGATGCAGCTTAGCAATGAGAACAAGCTTCATGCACGTGACTTGGAGGTTCTTGCCTTGGAAGAGCAGCGATGATCCACATTGGAACATCTCCTTCGAGGCAAGCAGAAGCTCAAGTCAGTCATTGATCACCAGCAGTCTACCGAACCATTCGAGGATGGCAACCTCGTTCTACTCAAGGAGTTTATGCCACCTTCAAAGTTCTCCCCTTGCTGGACCGGCCCCTACTTTGTCCAGCGACACATCGGAGGTGGAGCATATGTGCTAGTTGATGCTAATGGACGTGAGCTCCCACATGCTCACAACCACTCTCATCTCAAACGCTTCATCCGGTGAGTCGGTGAGGCGTTTCTCTTCTCTTCTTTTTCTTCCTTTCTTTCATTTTACTTTCATGGCTACTTTTCTTACTTTCAGAAGGTGTTTCTCCATTGGACCATAGCCCATACCTTGGATTTCGCACTCAGGCTGCATTGCCGTTTGTATGAAGGTTCCTCGCTTGGCTCAGTCTATGTTCCAGGTTCTTTGGCCCTTCCCTTACCATTACTACACCCCACACATTCCCCTCACTCATTCCATATCATTTACACTCACAGTTCCATCACCAATCACTTCCAGCAGTGTTGCCCACTGAAATGAACAAGAGAGCGAACCCTAGGCCAACCTCCCAACCCTTAAGGCATTATGGCCTTAAATCCCACAGGCCATTCTCAGAATATTCCTGTGGTTCGTAGATTGCATGTGAGAAAGCCATATTGCTTTCTTTCTTTCATGGCCATTTGTCGCGACGTTGGTGTTGCCATTTGCACATCTTTTCTCCATGGCTGTATTGCCTTGGACTGCCTTCATGTGAGGCTCGTTTAGCTTCTTGAGGCTGCCGTATGTGGCTGGGTCATGAGGGAGGGGAGAATGACAGTACCATTCCATATTTAGTAAGTTTTGTGATTATCCCAAAGATTAACCCCTGGTAATAAGGGTGGCTAAAGGTGAAAGCATGTATTCCTCAAGGGGAGCGTTTCCAAATATATACAACTTAAGCCCAAGCTCCATGCTACTTTATTCAATGGGGTACTTTCCTTCCTGCATTAGGCCATCAGTAT
The DNA here is from genome assembly GCF_000143415.4 of Selaginella moellendorffii. Lineage (NCBI taxonomy): Eukaryota > Viridiplantae > Streptophyta > Lycopodiopsida > Selaginellales > Selaginellaceae > Selaginella > Selaginella moellendorffii. The sequence continues at coordinate 135,447 of NW_003314333.1, forward strand.
GCCAAAATTATGCTAGACACCATTTGACACTATTTAGCATGCAAGTGTTAGATATGGAAAGCTGGTGCTCATGGGATTGAAAGTGTACCAGATGTAAGCTCTTGAGTTTGAGCTTCCCAAAAAATCACCCAATTTAGTACTTTTCAAACCCAAGGATGTTTAACCCCAAATATTTCAAAACCCTTAACTAATTGGAAAAGGGGGTGCACTTTTGTTCATGGGCCTTTTCCTTTTATATTTGAACTTTTATGGATTCTTTTTCGAGTCATTCTCTTTGGTTGCTTACACCAGACCTTTGTTTCGTAACGCAACAGGCTTGGAGTTCAGCTCCAAATTCATGTGCACTATAGATAGGATCCTAACACTCTAGCTATACCTCTGATCATGGCACTAGATGGTATGCTCCTCCATGCTCTAAGTTGCTAATCAATGTTTTTTTTATAAAACATAATTTGGCTCACTATTGAGTATATCTATCTTTGTTTTACATCTGTATGGCATATGTGATTATAGGATGAGATTTGAATATACTATCACCATAGGTCTTAGAACTTTGGGACATAAATAGGGATAAAATAGCCATTAAAGGCTCTCTCATCAAACAATTACCCCTTTTACAATTAAGTTTAAGAAGAGAGAGATATAGTGCATTACAATCTGGCTTGGGTCTAAGTATAAGTTCTATACCATATTAGCTAGTGGAGTGCTTATATCTTCATGTTAGGCCACCATTATACTAAAATAGTATTAAACTCCATTCGGCTTTATTTTATATACTCCATCAATGAAATACCCACTGTTCTTATATTTGGATCTTATGATCCTTCGCGTCCTTCGTAGGGTATAATATACCTCAGTTTAAATGCTTCCATTAGTCTTTTAGGACTATTCCTTGACTCCACTCAAGTTATCTAGCTTTTTGGACTTTGCTAATTCAACGACTTATAAAGTGCTAGCCTCCTAGCTAGTTTTGAGGTGTCAGTTTACTAAAATACATCTCTTTGTATTTATGTCCTACTCATAAAGACTATTTTTTGCAAGTGTTACTCTAACACTTGATTATTCTTTGTTCCAAGTGGGCTACTTTTGCCCCTTAGAACTATCTATCCATATGATGAAAATACTGACTCATCTTCTAAGAACACCCCTAACTCCTTATATAAGCATTTATAAAAGGTAGCCCCGACTACCATTTCAAGGACTCATATCCTCATCTGTATTTGACCTCCCACGGTCATTAATTCTGGTCTCAAATTCATGAGCACTAACCTCAATTATATGAGGATAATTTTGTGACTCCTTTATTGTTTTGGAGTCTTTATCGTTCCTATGATCCCAACTATAGTTATTTACCACAACTACATTAACCACTTTGTTAAGTCAAATGCTCATTTGGGTCACATCCTCAACTCTCTAAAGAAAACTTTATACTGTTCCCAAGATCCTAAAGTCATTCCTTTATTGGCCCTTTTCTACCCACCACATTGCCTACAAATTCACACATGAACTGTAGTGGATAGCTATCTTCTCCCGACCTACTACTCTTCAAGGATAGTCTCACTTTTAGGACCTTCCAATGCTAACACAAATGGTGATATACTTGACCACTAATAAAAAGCGGACTAAGGAATAGCTCCGATACCAAATTGTAAGTGATTACTTTTTTCATTCTACTTTAATCACTTAACCACAATTTCAACCACATGGAGGAGTTTCACTTACAACCTCCATAAGTCTTATTCCGGACTTGGGGTTTGCTAGCCTCGAGAATGGCATCTACACCACTCAACCTTTGCACTTGGTCCGCTTGCTCTACATGTTCAATCCCATAACTAAAACCTAAGTTCCACACCATGCTAGCTGGTGGAGTACCTATATCCTCGCGTTAAGTCACTGGTATGCTGAAATAGTACTAGACTTCGTTTGGCTTCGTTTTGTATGCTAGTCTTAACATTGGGGTGCTAAATGCTCTAGGACTATTCCAAGTCGCTCCGTGCTCCTATCCCTTCGCTCCTTGGGCCGAACACTCAAGAGTTACTCTATGCTTCGGTTCCTTCGCTCCTTGGCTGCAAGTTTGGAAGTTTGGCTCCATTCCTTCATTCAGTGGCCTAAGGCTTTGAAACTTGAGTTCCACTCTGCTATCCTTTGGACACATGGCATGTGGCATGTTCAAGTAGTCATTGCCGCACTCTCTCATAAACTTTTCTTAGATTGGACTGAAGGCAATGTGAACGCAAACTTACGATTTGGTCAAAGATGAGACCGAAAAGAGAGTCCTCAGAGACGAAAGATCAAACACGTAAATCATTTTCTTTTCTTGGCTTATAAAGTGTTGGAAAGGGTTATAGCATTCACTTGTTAGTGCTTATTAGTTGATCTATTAACACTTGGAGTAGATTATTGTATAGTGAAAATGTGAAGTGAGGCATTGACATTATTAACACTTGTATTAGTGAAGGTGGCATTGTTGTTTTGAGTGATAAAGAATTTTCTTTAAATCTTGATTTTTCATGTCAATTTTTTTGTTAGTGTTTTAACCTCGTATTGAATCTTGAAGGTGATTGAAGAAAAATATTAGTGCAATATGGATATTCAAAGATATGGTTTTTGTGATTAGTCTTGGATGTTTATTTTGCATTTTGTGGATGTTAGTGTTGGATTTAAAAATGTGGGCATAATGTTCGATACTTAAGCATACTATGGTTTATGAGAATTTGTGTCGAAGTGAACCTATATGAAGTTGTCAGTAGGAGGAAGTTAGTTGAGTTTTGAAAGTTTATATTCCTAGATTGAGAGTCATTTTTTCTCTAGGATGGAAAAATTTCCATAAATTTTCTTAAAGTTTTCCAATGGTTGATTTGTTGATCATTTTGCTCGAAAACCATTTCATTTTCGTAAACTAGTACAAACTAGTGAAAAGGTTAGAGTTGATTTTAGTTAGCTTAGAATTTAGTAAGTAATTTGTAAGATATGACCCAAAAGGGATACTAACTTTTGGGGTTAAGGCAATTGAGCTAGATAAAGTCTAGAGTTAATGTAAAAAGTGGCCATTGCACTTTTTTAGAAAAGTGATCTTTGTGCCTTTCTTTTGTAACAATATGCTTGATAGCAAGTTACACCTTGCATTGCATTAAACTTTATGAGAGTAGTGAGTTTTCACTGATCTTAACTTGGTTTTAGTGGCCCTGCACCTTAGATAAGGATAATGATGTCCAACTTAGTTGTTTGAGTTTGAGATATTAGTACTTATACTATAACTTCGTTTATGAGGAGGTTGTGTACCAATATGAGTCCATCTCATAGTTTTCACTTTAGTTTTGACTAAGTGTTGATCATGTATAGCTAGCCTCTTCAAAGCATACTCAGAGCTATTGGCTAAATGCATTAGTTAGCTTATTATTGTACGATTGGATTCGAATGCTTATTTAGTCTATATTTATCCATGTTCCTATATCTCGTACATGGGGTATTACATTTATGCTAAACAAATATATAACTTGATGGCGCAAGTTTAGTGTTTAGGTCTTATAAAAGGCAAGTTGAAAGAGTGATTATTGGTTGCTTTGTGACTAGTGATTAATTGTAGATTTCATCGAGGACTATTGACACTTGCTTCACTCAATGATGATTTAGCAGTGATAGACTTATTATATTGGATGGTGTTGCGGAGGATCATGTCATGGCTTGCATGGTTTTCCCATGTTGGCATGTCAATTCCTTTGTTGATATCATTTAGTTATGTTTAGTTCATAATGTTAGATTAAATTGAGTCTTGGACATGGTGCATTGCTCTTTGGTGATGTATTATTTGTAATTGAATTTTGCTAAAGGATTGGTCTCAGATATTGAATAAAGTACCTTTGACATTTAGTTAGCTTAGTTGCTAGAGAGCCTTAAGTGGTGATTCACTCTTGCTTTTTTCTAACTTTGTCCTAGTGCTGATGGCATTGAAGTGATGCCTTATCATTAACATTATTATTGTTAAGATTCAAGTGGGATGAAATGTCTCTCTGTAGGATTGATATTGAGTTTCATTAGTCTCGATGGAGATAGTGTTAAGGATTTAGCTATAACTTTGTGTTTTAATATTTGTGTATTTGCTTATTAGCAACTGTATTGGCGTTTAAATGAACTGAATGGCAAGATGAGTTAATTGTGTTCTAGATGAGATTTTTTAGTAGGGGTTGAGCTTTAAGCTTTTTCTTGAAAAGTGATTTAGTTATGGACTATACTAACTTTACAAGAGAAAGAGTTAGTGATTGATATTAAAATGATTGAATCCTTATTGGATTTGAGTTGGGATATATTGATTATTGATGATTCTTTTTATGTTTGTTATGAAGTGAGTTATGTCTTGCTAAAGATGGATTCATAGAGGATTGATTTGGTGATCACTTGTTGAGCATAGCTTTGTTGTGTTGGCTTTTAGATTGATGCAATTATGTTCTTCATTAGCTTTGCATTATGAATTTTAACTTATAGATGTGTTGAGGAGGATATTATAGGTTGTACCATGATTTTTTCTTTTGCATTGAAATTAGTTCATGCAAGACTTGTGATCATTGTTAGGCAAACATTGCTTATAGGTTTTTTCAAACTTTGGTTTTTTGAATTTTCATACTCATTGTTCCATTTATTAAAAGTTGGTAGGGAACACATTTTAGCTCATTAGCTTTGATTTTGAAGTTAGTTTTTGCTTCTAGCAATCATTGATGATGATTAACTATCATTTAGGATAGCTAATTATTCTTGTCAAAGGTTTTGCTCAATTATTATTGTTATAGAATGATTTGGCATTCTTTAAGATAGTGGATTTTTTCTTCAACAATGATTATGCATTTCTATATTCATGGGATGATTGATGATCTTTCATAATAGTTAGTGGTCCTCTTTGATGGCTTATGGCTTTTCACATTATTATATGTTATTTGTGGTTTGCTTTGGATTGGTCTTTTAGGTTTGAGACATTAGTGTGAGACACAAAATCCCTAGGCCCCAAAGTGGAGCTGGAAAGGGTGCCACGTGGTAGTGGCCGAAGTGAAAGCCAAACGAGTGTAACACGTTTGGACTAAAAGCTCCGACTTGAAAGGTCGAGAGCGGAAGTGGAACTCCCAACAAAGTGCTCAAGGAGCGAGCACAAAGCGAGCAATAAGCAAGGCTCCAAAAAAGGACCCAAAAAGGACCAACACATGACACGTGGAAGTGTCCGAGATGGAGTCCGAGGCGGACCCTAGTTGGAGTCCGAGATGGACCCGAAGTGGAGTCCGATATGGAGTCCGAAGTGGAGTCCGAGATGGAGTCCGATATGGAGTCCGAGATGGACCCGAAGTGGAGTCCGAGATGGAGTCCGATATGGAGTCCGAGATGGACCTGAAGTGGAGTCCGAGATGGAGTCTGAGATGGACCCAAGATGGAGTCCGAGATGGAGTCCGAGATGGAGTCCGAGGTGGACCGAGACAGAGTCTGAGATGGACCCGAGATGGAGTCCGAGATGGACCGAGACGGAGTCCGAGATGGAGTTCGAGATGGAGTCCAAGACGGACCGAGACGGAGTCCGAGATGGAGTCCGAGATGGAGTCCGAGAAGGACCCGAGATGGAGTCCGAGGTCGAGACCGAGACTGGGACCGAGACCAAGACCGAGACCGAGATCGGGACCGGGACCGAGACCGAGACCGAGGCCAAGGCCGAGACCGAGCCCGAGACCGAGTCCGAGTCTGAGTCCGAGTCCAAGTCCGAGTCCGAGTCCGAGTCCGAGTTCGAGTCTGAGAGGGTGAAAGCCCAAAGCGTTCGTCTCCCAGACCCTGGGGGGTTTGGTGAGCTCCAAAAGTATAGTAAGGGGGAGGACTGCAGTGGAGCCAGTTTGGCTAGGAAAGGCCAGTTTGGCCCAGGAAGGCCAGACCCAGTGTTGGGTGATGAACTGACCACTGGGAAGTCCAAGACTAGAGTGAACACGGACCGACAAGCGGGGTAGCTTGGTGAAGTGTTCAAGAGCCGGCTCTAGTTCCCCTGGGAGATCGACTGGCCGATGCTCCCAGTCCAAGTGTGGGTGGCACTACCTACTTGGATACTAGGCGTGGCTCAACGGAACCTCGCTCTAAGCCCATGGCTAGAGCACCTAAAGGCGAAAGGCGGGGAGAGTACCCAGGTGGCTCGCGTAAGGCCACGGTGTTCCGAAATGTTGTCCCAAAGGCCTAGACTGTGGAAAGAAAGAGGAGCAGTCCTCTGGGGAAGTGACCAAGGACACAGTCGTGTGGTGAGGAAGTCCCAGAGGACCGTGGGACTTAGTGGTCGGGCCTGTGGGCCTCGATCCAGTGACAGTGTTGGCAAACACGGCCAGGGGCAGAAAGGGACTTGGTAGGAACTGACAAAGGGACTTTGGGGAAGGCGATTCCCCAGGTCTGTGGGCATCCTAAGGATGCTAAGGTGTGGATTTAGGATGACCACTCGTGGACAGATGGCCCAGTCTTAGAGAGACGGGATGGTGATGCAGGTGGCATTGGACCGCTAGTGCAGCAAAGGTGAATGGGCATGGCCTTAGTGTAACGGGCCGAGATGTCAGTGGTACCTTTGGGTGTCGGTCTTGGGACCGGACACATGGAGCACTTGGACCAGGTGCAAGTGTTGAGTGGCATGGATGCCATTCTTGGGGCTAGCAAGTCCCAAGTCCTGAATTGGACTGATGGAGGTTGTGAATGAGACTCCTCCAAGTGGTCGGAGGTGTGGTTAAATGACTAAAGTAGAATGGAAAATTTAGTCGCTTACAATTAGTAGGATGTTGCTGATGCTTACTTGAGCAACTTGAGTTCCTTCGTATTGTTGACAGGAATCTATTGAGATTGCTTAGTGTGATGGTTGGTATAATTGAGTGTTTATTGGTGTTGCCACATTCATTTTGTTCTGTTGATTGTTGCTATGGTTAGTTCTAATAGATTAGATATTATTTTTTTGGATGATACATTCACGAGTATTTTGAAGGGGGGCGGGGGGGGGGGGGTTGTTCCCTTTCTGGAATATACACCCTTGTCTGTTTATAATAAATAAATCTATTGTGTTTCACATAATTTGTTTTCTCTTTTGTAGGCAATTTGCTTATCTAGTGAGCATCCTGTGCCTCTTGGTTCCTTAGCAACACTTCTTATGCTAGACCATTGTTCTTATACATTGTCTGCACATCATCCCAAAAAGTTGTCTTGACAAATTTCCTAATGAAAATTCAAAGAATATATTCCCATTATAAGAAGACGGAAGCTCTTCACCTTTTATATACTCAAACTCCTTCAATTCCAACCATAATTATCAAGATTGTCAAAATGCTTTATCCACAACTTTAAAAACTGATCTAGAAGATATTAGGATCCTATTCTTTACACCCTAAGCCAACTGGCTAAAGAAGTGATCGCTTTATTGCAAGGCCCTTTTTATTCTATTATTTTGACTTAGTGCCTAACAATCCTTCCTTTGCAGGGAATGATCATCCATGATCATACTTAGGCCACCCTTTGGTCATCATCGTCCTTTGTTTAGGGTTTACCAAACCTTGGTTCTCCCTCTACATCCACCATATTAAATATTCCTTTAGAATATTTCTACCCTATTTGTTAGCCATGATAATGGAATTACTCTAATACCAATATTAAAATTTTATCACTTACACCCTAAGCCAATTAGCTAAAGGGGTGATCACTTTATTATAGGGCCCTTTCTTTATCAATGTTAAAATCCAATGCTAAGGAAAGTACCCTTAGAAGAGTGTCATAATGGATCTTTTGCAAAATATGGCAGAGTGCCTAAAATGATAGGCTTATTCAAGAAAAAGTATCACTAACCAAATATAATTAAGAACGTCCAAGCCTATATAAAGCCATGTTTAATATGTTAGCAAATCAAAGCCATAACTAAGGCTAGTGGGGGCTTGTTACAAAGCCTCCCAATTCTAGATCGTCCATAGAAATGTCTGACGATGGACTTTATCACAGAACTCCCCTTAAGAGGGGTTTAATGTAATATTCGTAGTGGTGGACCAGTTTTTTAAGATGGCACATTTCATACCCACCACAACAAAAGTGGATGCAAAAAGTGTGGCAAAGTTGTTCTTCAAATAAGTGGTTTGAGTGCAGGGAAGGCCAAAGGAAATTATCTCAAATCAAAATAAGATCTTCATTAGTAGGTTTTTGAAGAACTCTCCTAGAACAATATTACACAAAGTTGAAATTCAGCACAGTCTATCACCCATAGACATATATTGAGTATTTAGTCAAGTTTAATAGTAATAACACTTCTTAACAGATGGACAAATAGAAAGGGTGAATAGACAATTAAAAGATTATTTGCAATACTATATCTCAGAAGACTAAACTAATTGGGTAAATCATTTGGGATTTGTAGAAATGTGTTATGACAATTCATCACATTTGAGTATTGGGGTGAGTCATGGGAAGTCATCAATGGGCAAGCTATCAAAGGTCTCATAAAACTTGGCATAGCCAAGTATCATAGAGAGTTATCTACAGTTTAGGCATTTATGGCGAAAAGACTTAATATTTGGAATCTAGTGAGGGATTTCTTGGAATGGGCTCAATAAAAGCAAACTAAATTCCCAAACTAGAAGTGCCAGGATGTAGAGTTCTAATCTAGGGAGAAGGTATGACTGAACACCAAGAACCTAAGGTTATAAATTAGGATCAGTTGGAAGTTGACTTAAAGGTAAAATGCATGTATTCTTGGAAATGAATTGACATTGTCTTTGTCCTTATCCTTGCACTAGGGGAATAGTAGCGTCAACCCTCATTGAAACATGACCATCTCCCACAAAAAGTGGAATTGAAGGATGTGTAACGAGAAGTGGAATAAGCAATGTCTCAAAACATTGTGCCAAATGAAGAGCATCGTCAAAGGTGGTTGAAGCAAATGTATGCCCAAGTCTTACAAAATCTTGGTGAAGTGTTAACCACAACATATTAGGCTCCTCATGAAGCAAAAAGTTTCAGAAATGAATATCAAATTATATCACAGACTCAGGCAGCCCTTGACAAAGACAATACAATTATTAAAAGGCATCATCACAATTGTTGATAAGTCCAAATGCACATTTGAAAACATATAAGAGAATGCTCTAATCCTCACGAATGGCTGTGCTTAAACCATTGTACTATTGCAGTGCTATCCCTTGGAGACGTGTGGGAAATTCACGCAAATGTTGAACATCATCTCAAAAATGATATATGGCAATCACTATGAAGTGATTGAACTAATAGTACACATTGTTCTTAGGATTCCCACGGAAGAACTCCGGCCAAACTTTAAGATTGGTAGCAAGAGTAGGAGGAGCTTAATGAATGCCACTATCAATTGAATCTGATTGTTCAATTGCAACCATATAGCATTAGGCAATTGCACCAATTGCTACTCTATAGTCAAAGGGGGAGGAGGCTGCTGATCTGCCATGAAAATGAACGAAAAAGAAAAAAGCAAAAGAGAAGAAATTGAAAAAGCTATAAAGAAAGGGAGATTTAAACAATGCAAAAACTAGATTTATAAAATAATTCCAAATCTAAGTGCTCCTTAACTCCACTAATGTGAGTGTATAAAATATGGAAAGAGAATATAAAAATATGCATATCAATCAGCCCAAAAACCCTAGCTTATATATAAGAGTGAGAGGTCCGAATTGAAGCCAATCTGATAGCTATTAAAATCCCACTATGCTAATATTAGTATACAGCATCATAACTGTACAATTGAACGTCACACAATATAATAAAATTATAAATATATAATTTGTAAGTGCATGGAATATGGAAAGAGAATATAGAAATGTGTATATTAATTAACTTTAAAACCCTAGCTTATATACAAGAGCAAATTGTCCAGATTGAAACCAATCTAACAGTTACCAAAATCCCACTATGCTAATATTAGTATACGGCATCATAGCCATACACTTGGATCTCACAAATCTAAATATAAAAACTAATTCGGAAAGAAAAATATAAGAAAAGACATGTAATTCATATATTTAAAAGCTGGGTTTATATTAATTTTAAGATGGATGCTGTAAAAAACATCTTGAAGACTAAAAATAATTTAAAAATTTATTTTTACTTATAAAAAAAACTATTATTTCTGGATATCCTCAAGAATTTCTTGTTTCAAATGTATATATCACAAAATATTTTTCTAAATAGTAGAAATTAAATTACTTTTCCAATATTAATACTAAGATGTATTTCACAAGAGTAGCAACATCTTTATATTTTCTTTCTTGCTTCAAATACCAAATCCATTATCTGGTTTTTAACTAATAACCTTCTACAAGCCTAATTTTAAATTCTTATATTTTAATATTCTGATGCACTATTTGAGCTTTGCATTATTATTAAACCCACTAAGTAAATTTATCCAAATTGCTACCACATTTATATTAAACCTCATGGCAAGAGAGAATGGTTCTTGGTATCTAATAGGTATAAACTATCTCATACAAATACAAATATCAAATGCATTTCTAATAATATGTCAAAAAATAGCTACTTCTTCTATATTTTCTCAACTGGAAAAGGGGCAATTGTTTGATGAGAGAGCCCTTAATGGCTATTTTGTCCTCATTTTTCTCTCAAGGTTCCAAGGATCCATGGTGACAGTATATCCAAATCCTTATTGAGCCAAGGGGAATCAACACCTCCATTTTTGCACTGAATCTACTAATCTTTCTATTGTATAGACCAATTATTCTATGTAAAGCAATTAGTCATCCACCCGTATTGCAGTCCCACAGTGGATACTTTCATCTAAGATGCTTCAGAAGAAGAAGGCAGTCCCATGGTGGATACCTTCGTCTGGGATGCTCCACAAGAGGAAGGACATACGCATAGATGTCCATCCTCTTGTGGAGCATCCCAGACGAAGGTATGATTTTTCAAATTTAGGAGTAGGAATATACCTTGCTCAAGGGTATATTATATTTTAGGTAGCTACTAATCAATGGGAATTGAACCCATGCCATTTGCTCCAATATCAACTGTAGCACACTTTATCTCTCTCCCCTTAAGCTAACTAAAAAAAGGTAATTACTTGATGAGAGAGCCCTTGGTGGCTATTTTATCCCCATTTATCCCCCAAAGTTCCAAGGATCCATGGTGACAGTATATCCAAATCTCATCCCATGATCATATGCACTACATCTACCAATAGCTTTAAATAAATTTTATATTTTCTTTCAATATTGACACATAGTTTATATAAAGTTTTTGATATTGCTTTCAATATTTTCTGCAATTATATTATCTCAATCCCTAAGAGTCTTCCACGACTGAGAAGGAGTGTTTAGTAATAGTTTAGGGTTTCAATAAACTTCATGCATATCTACATGGTTTTTAAACGTTACTAGAAAGTAATCATGCTGCAATTATTTCATTATTGAAGCAAAAGAACTTGGTTGGTCGTATTGCTTCGTGGGCTTTAAAGTTTCAAATATATAATTTTAATGTTGTTTATCGTTTGGGGAGTTCTATGGCTGATACTAATGCCATTTCTTGAGTTCCTCTTCCTTTTTCACTCTTTTATTATATTTCTGACGAGTTTGTTATTTCAGGATTTGTGGATTTTTTGGACAAGGATTCTATGCCATCGGTGGTTATTATACTTGACGTTTAGTGTCCACAAGGTGATTTACCTCTCTTGATAAGGTTCGCAAGGCTCAAAAGATTGAGCTATGGATTTAAAGACTTCGTAATGGGTTTGAGAATCTTGCTAATGATTTATTATTTTAGCATTTACATTTTCAATATCACCTTGAGGACAATCTTCTTTATTTTGTGGGGATGGGTCCTAATGATCATTTAATGATTAGTGGGGTTTTCACTATTTATTCCATGCTTTCTCTATGCTACCATGATTCTCCTGTTCTACGTAGGCATATGAGACATCATCGTGTGACCGAGAAGTTGCATAGGTCTTTCTATTGGCCGAAGATGCAACGCGATGTTATTCAATATATGCATTCCATAATTAAGGTGCTTAATACTTTCATTCCTTAAGAAAACTACATCAGTTTCCATCGCATTTGAAATCCCTGGTGGCTAGTAAGAAAAAAACCAAAACCACAAACCATACTTACACAATCTAGAATGAACACCCTTGCTTGGGCCTCCAGAAGAAAACAAACCACCTCCTCCAAGAAGTGACTAAAGGACACAGTCATTCTTGCAATAAACTTGATAGAAAAGGGAAGCTTACTTGTAACACGGTCGCTGTGACAGCATCACATTTGTTTCTCCAGGATTTTCCAATAACTCTTCCAGATACTTGCGTTCTATCCCAAGGTGGAAAATTTTACAGCTTTTACTCTTGTTTGGAATTCATGCATCATCTGTGAGTAGCACTCTCTCACAGTAGTTTCTAGTTGCTAAACGCATGTTCCTGTGATCTTCTTCTAGGAGCACAAGTTTGTAGGCAAGCTTGTAGATCTCATAGGAGATGAGCTTATTTTTGTGGCAGAACCTGGAGAAGGTACTTTGAAACTTTTCTCTTCTCGCTTGTCTATGATCGCTCTTTTCCATTCCAGTCGACAAGATTGAATTGGAGCATGCAAAGAATGCAACCGTTTCACTTGTTTTGATGAATCTCGAGTCTCGGGTTTGTGAAGTAGAACAATATTTTCTTCAAAAATACTTTTGTCTTTCCATAGAAAAACAAAATGTTTTCTTTGTAGGTGGTCGTGAATGAGGACATTGGTCGGCAAATTCTCACCTATGACTGCAGGTTAGAGAGCTAAATGGTTTGTGAATCTATTTGTGACCAGTTTATTTGGTGACAGAAAACCCGCGAAGGAGTTTATTGACACCGTTCGTGAGCTGACTTTGGATGATATTTGCAAAGTTGCTGAGAAGATTATTTCCACCCCAGTAACCATGGCTTGCTAGGGCGATGGTAAGCATCACAACTTCTCTGTTTTTTTGCATAACTGGTTTAACAAAATCTCTCTCAAAGTTAAAAGAGTTCCTCTTCGCAACAAAGTCTCCTCGCAGTTTAAATAACAAATACTGGAGGAGAGAAGTTTTGAACCAACCTTATCGTTTGACCATGAATTACGAGAAAGCAGGAAATCTTATTCAATCCTGTAACAACGTTACTCGTTCACTGTTGAATTCATGCAGAATATGATTTAAGATGCTAATAAGTATATCTCAGTATGTTAGTCTATTCACAAGTGCTTAAAAGGAGCTTTTTGCATGATTGCTGCAAAGGACCTGTTATTGCTGGTACGTGCCATTGTGGCACATTTGAAACAACTCAGTTTGTGATATATTAGAATTCTGCTTGATCAATGCATCATCTACCATAAGCTTTCTTATATTACTACCATCTTACTAAACATAATTAGTATCAAAGCTTACTGGGAGCTTTGAGGCTTCCCATGGCTCTGGCCCTGTCTCAGAGCAAGAACTTTTGGACCTTACCAGTGGACGTCTTTGGAAGCTCTCCAAACACCACGGATTGAGGAACCATGAAGTGGGGCATCCGAGCCCGGCAGTAATCGATGATCCCTCGAGTGCTGGTCGCACCACCAATGTCCTTGAGCGTCATGAATGCACAGGGCGTCTCCTCCCAGAAATCATCAGGCCAAGCGACCACAGCCGCCTGAAGAGCTTCTGGATGGCCATAGAGAACCGACTCCACCTTGATGATACTGATGTTCTCGCCACCTGAGATGATGATATCCTTGGATCGGTCATGCAGCTGGATGTAACCATCCGGATGGATCACTCCCAAGTCACAGGTATGGAACCATCCTCCCTGAAACACCGCCCTCGTCACCTCATCGTCTTTGTGGTAGCCTTTCATCACAGTGCTTCTGCAGACCATCACTTCTCCCAGCGTCTGGCCATCTCGGGCAACCCACTCCATGGTTGCCGGATCCTTGACATCGGCCTGGTGAAGCCCAAGGTGGACAAAGCCTTGCCAGCTCTTGAGCTTGGCTCACTCCTCGAGAGGAAAAGAGTTCCAGTGAGGCTGCCACGCGCAGACTAAAGCCAGCCCGTAAGTCTCCATGAGGCCGTAAGCCTATGTCATGATGAAGCCGAGCTCCTCCATGCTCGAGAGGATCGCTGCTGGTGGAGGAGCGCCCCCGACGATCACCACCACCTTGTCCGGAAGATCTCTCCTCTCGCTGGGCATGGAGCTGGCGATCATGTTGAGGACCGTGGGAGCTCCAGAGAGGTGAGTGACGGAGCTCTTGGCTATTGCATCAAAGGTGGCTTTGGCAGTGACATTGCGTAGACAAATGTTGGTTCCGCCCTGGGCAGCAATCGCCCACGTAAAGCACCAGCCAGAGATAGACTGGAAAAGCTCCCATCTCCCACAGGAGAATGCTGGCTATGGAGTTGAGGTACGCTCCTCAGTGAGTGTAGAGAACGCCCTTGGGCCTGGAGGTGGTACTGGATGTGTAGTTCAAGGTGATGGATTGTTCTTCATCGTCAGGATAGATGAGAGGAAAATCCGGGCTGGAATTCTCGAGCAACTCCTCATACTCTAGAATTCCACCATAGCTGTGAGCTGCTTGAGAAGTATAGGACTTATCTTTGATAAGGACGAGCTGGGGGAGAGGCTTGGACGATTCAGCCAGGAGCTGGAGAGCTTGCATGATGGGAGGGAAGAACTCCGAGTCCACGAAGACCGTGGCTCTGGGCATGATCCAGCAGCAGCGCAATTGTGCATGCGTCCAGCTGGAAGTTGATTGTGTTGAGAATTGCCCTGGCCATGGGAACGCTGAAGTGCATCCCATAGATCGCAGCAACGTTGGGGGCTATGACAGAGACCTGGAAGGATGCAAGAACAAGAAATGACAACCAAGAACATGATATTTCAATGGATCAATTGGCCAATTTCAATCGAGAGCACTAAAATCTCGCATACCACAACACCAAGATTGATGTTGAGCCGGAGTGCCAAGCTTGTAATACTCCCCATCATCTTGTGGAAAGACAGCTAGAGTCAATTGTAATTTCCTGTGTGTTTGAGTTTGTGGTGTTTGATCTGATAGGGCCTTTTCCATGATTGACTGTTAGCAATAAATATGTCAAGGGCTGGGTAGTTTTTGAGCTAAGCTCAAGTCAATGAAAGTTAATATAGTCCACCAAATACAATATTTAATGTTTAAATGATTGATTTCAGGACAAACCAACAATTCTATTCAAAACTTAAGACATATATTCTGTCCAAGAAAAAGCTAAATAATATAAGTCTAATAAGAAAATAAATATCATAACTCAAAGAAGAAACTTTATATAACCACTAAAAAATTCGATTAAAAAAAAAAACTAAACTTAGTCTTCCTTGGCATCCACATCCACAAAAGGAGGAGTTCGTATAGTATTATGCTCTCTAGCTGTGGGCTTTTGTTGAGCTTGTGCCATTGCTTCTGCATAACATGGCAAATTATAGCCCACGTCATCGATCCACCTAATATATACAACCATGATGGAATTACTATAATGAGAAATTTATACTTTATTATCACCTGTTATGAAATGTCCCAAGAACACATTCAAATGCACTCTCTTTCTCTAGTGCAAAAACTGCATGGCCAGTCTCTTTAGCCACTAGCACCATCGAACCAAAACCTGTTATAGTATCAAGCACAATCCCTTTAGGAGGACAAAATAACTCTAGGAGGATTTGCATGGCCTTTGGTGAATGGTGTCGATAGCCAAGGAACTCTATATGATGGTCCTCGTTGATGACATTCGGGATGATATCTATTTAGCTATTATATCCTGGCAATGCTAAACCTGCATGCTCATCAGCTCATGTAATACTGTGACGGCAAGAGTAGTGGCAGAGAGCATGGTAGTTCCATGCTAAAACCTACAATGAAAAGAGGCAATCAATTTAAGATATGAAAAATAAGGAAATGCAAACCTTTTGGATTTGGCCACCAGCTCCTTTTGTTTCGACCGGGATGTTTGAGAGTAGGCAGCCTGATGTAAACTCAACCAATCTAGAGTCATCATTCTCCGCCATCGTTGCAAGAAGACCTCCCCAAAATAAAGAATGGGGAAGAATGACTAGCATAATACCCTCGTATCGCAACACCTTGGATGCCACATCCACTGCTTGAGAAATATGGTCCGGTCGAAGGATGTTCCAGGATGGAGTGTCGCCTTGTAAAGGTGGTAACCCATCAGGCAGGTCGAAGAATGCGAGGTTGATGCTGAAAGTATTGTTCATTCCCAATCCTCATATCCATCGATGGAACATAGAAGACTCTCGGCTCACATTTTTGGAAAGCTGAAAGTAGTCCCCAATAACTATTTCCATGTTGCCAACATTTCCTTTAGAAGAAAGAGGGTGAACCTGAATAGTGTTCAAAACTGGGAAATATTAAAGTTAATACATGTTTTTTTCATACCTGTTTATGTGAAGCTGATGAAGATAACTCTTGGAGGTCATCCTCTGTAGCAGTGGGGAGGGATGGAAAGAATGCATTTGTATGTCAATGTATAGAGTGCTGGCTGATTTCTCTGACATCTACAACCAAATTACAATAAGCAAGGTCATTGGAAATCAAGTTCTTACTCTCTTGGACATCCTCACTATGGAGCTGCCTTTGCACATTTCGAGCTGTCGGGGCTGGACGAGTAGCGGCAATAGGATCTGGGGAATGAGCAACTGTTGTAGGATGAGATGGGGCAGGAGAGTTTTCAGCCGGGTTCTCCACTCGTTCGTCTTCAGTCTGCTTAATATGAACCTCGTCCCTGTCTTGAGGCATCTCCACTCCCTCCAAAAGTGCCTCTACAATAAAGTAGAAACATATACTACTAGGAAATTTTACTCATCAAACCTAGATGGCACTTGAGGTAGAGATCAAGCTCAAAAAGTGATGATGGCATTTGCCTCCACAACTCAAAGTACCATGGACAAAGTTCTTGCTCTCGTGCAGTGGGACAATGGAATTCTAGCTCATACATGCTAAATTTCTTCCCACCAATTAAGAGCTTGAGAAAAACACTTGCTGTGTACACTGGAGCACTTGGGCAATGATTTAAATACCTATAAAAATAAGCAAGTTAATTTCTTGCAATATGACTATATGCCATGTGGTGCGAGAAAAATGGTTGGCCCGGCTAGTTCTTGTAATCCATGGAGCTTGAGCTGCCATCAGGAAGCCATCCATCCCCAAGCTCTTGAAGGGAAGCTCGGACATATTCTGGAAGTGTTATGCTAGTGGGAGCACTAGTAAGGAATTTTGTATCCCATGCTTGAAGTAGCTCCTTAGCAGCAACAATACTTTGAGTGATATAAAGCTTCTTCTTCATCACATTCTCAAGTTTGCTCTCCAACCTCTTATCATTGTTACAATGCCAAATGTTGAGGAGCTCCAAGCAAGAGGCTAGGGTTGGTGAGTCACTATGGTCCTAGGAGGCTCTTAAAGCATCTCGATGGTGGACAGATAGTTGCAAAAGCTCTAGAAATGGAGCTCTTTGCCAAAATCTATGTGATTTTGCTTGCCTTGACGTGTGATGAAGTCAGTAGTAGTCAAGGATTGATGGAGTTGGATGTCACTTTAGGGGTGACTTGGAGCAGCTGGGAGTTGAAAAAATTCCCAGCTTTTTGGATTCTCTTTGGAAGACCATGCATGGTTTCTCGCTTTGAGGATGATCGGGAAGGAAGGATTTTTGGATTTAGTGGTAGGAACTGTTGCCACAATTGGGACCAATGGCAAACGGAGTCGATTCGGTGTTACATGGACTTGGATCTGGATGTGATATGACAGGGGTGACTACAGCCGTTTCTACTTCAGGCCTAGTCACACTTTGGATGAGGGAGCTATTCACTAGGTAGCATGAGCTTCGGGCAGCATGCCAGTTTTTGTATTAGTCCCTATGGGACATTGGGGAATGTACATACACGTTTCGTCAATTTGGTGTTACAAAGGGGACCTAAAAAAAAAAATGAATGGCGTGTTGGGGCATACAGTGTCCAGCACCATGGCTACTGTGATTGGAGGCGTGGCTAGAAGAGGGAGAGTGCAAAGGGGAGAGTGCCCAATCTCCTCGCACTTGCTACCGACAGTGGGGGCATCCGCCACGAGATTCAGGGAAGAATTGCTCCAAAATCTCTCTGATTTTTGTTTTTCACTGCAGGATGGAACGTCGTCCTGCACCAAGCAGTAGTGGAGGGAGAACCAAGCCTCAGCCATTCGCACTTGGAAGAGGCACTAGAGGCCGCAGCCTTAGCATCCGACTGCCCTAGGGAGGGATGCTGAAGGGAAGAGCTGCCAACAGCAAAACTGGAAGGAGGGCTTTACTGGGCTCTTTAGAGGATAGTGAACAGCTAGGTTTGAGTGGCACAGCAGGAAGCAGTGAGCACACTATTAGCGACCAAGCAGGCTCAAGGCAAAAATCACACCACACAGAAATTGATCACCTTGCAAAGCGCACAGCCATGGATCTCCACAAAGAGGTTGTGCAGGGAACAAGGGAGATGATGATCAGGGCTCAACACACTTGCAAACTCCTCGCAGGACTTGTGGACACACCAATGGGCACGCTGGAAAAGCTAGTCCCACTGGAACAGGATGGTGGTGCACACAGAGATAGTTTGACCATCAAGGAGGGGATACCAGCACTAGATACTATCATGGAGACCAGCTCAAGACTTCTTGGGAACCAACAGGAAGAAGACGTGACACTGGACGAAGCAATCCTGCCTAGAAGTGCAGGAAAGGCGATGCATAAGACACCAGAAGGGGAGCTGTGTAGTAGCATGGACAGAGCAATAGAGCAGGAGCCTTCAAGGGCATAGGGACCTGGGCCAGGGATGTCTCAACCGGCCTCACCAACCACACAGCATGGCTCCCCCGTACAGCAAAGTTGTGCACTGAACAAAGCAGCACATGAAGCAAGTGGATTCCTAGGCTCTGGAGATCTAGCCAGTGCAGACAGACCACATGAAGAGGTGGCCACAAGCAGAGCTCTGGACTTGAACTTTCTCAACCCCATCACCGAGCATATGGGACTTAGAGTGGCTCTCAATGTGGGGAAGACGGTTTTTGGAAAAACCAAAGGCAAGACATGCCCTAATCCAGGCAGGAACAGAAGTGGTGTCACCACTAGGGCAGTGGCAGCAGTGATGAGGGCAGCCACGGTTGCTGCTCTACCAGTAGGTGGCCATGCAGAAGAGCTGAGGGTAGATCTGGAAGAAGAGAAAGGCTTGGAGACACCAAATGACCAGATGAGAGGTAAAGGATCAGGTCCAGGGGGAAGAGTTCAGACACTGTCTCACCAGAGCCACAAGTGAAAGCCAAGGCCAAACCAAGAGGGGACTACTCAGCCAAAAGTTTGCTCACATGTGCCTCTCGGATCTGACCAACAAAGTGAGAACATCACTGCATAGCTCTCCGGTGAAGTCAGCAGAATCTTGACTCAAGAGCAAGATTTCTCTCAGTCACCAGCTTGACTGTGAGCCCCAGCCACTGGTGCCGGAACAATGTATGCCACACCAGACAGAAGAAGGAATGCTCCGCTAGGATCCCCAAGCCTTTGCAATGGCTCTGCGAGAGGCCACTCAAGACGAAGTACAACTCCACCAGGACATACTCATTGCAAAAGTATGGCACTAGGAGAGACACCCCGAGGGGGAAGACCGTGCTCTTGGCCCCACTTTCAGGGAAGCCCTTGATCTTGCGACAGTGGCACTGGTGGCACCAAAAGAGCAAAAGAACACAAACAGCCAGGAGGCTCAACAAACTAAGGTGCAAGAGGAAGTGACAAGCACGTGGAAGGCACAAGAGGAGCAAGAAGTGGAACAGCAAAGGGACCAAGGCAAGGAGATCCCAGAAGCTAGCAAAAAGGTGGAGACATGAAAGAAGGAACCAATTTTGGGGAAATGAGTGAAGCCGCTAGCGATACTGCTGGAAGAACAAGAGGAGGAGATGAAGCAAATGGGACAGGAGGTGGAAATAGAGGCCAAAAGGAACAAGATGGAGAAAAAGAAAGAATGCAAGGTGGTGCACAGGAAGTTAAAGGCCCAAAGTAGCTCAAAGGAGGCCCTCGTGTGGGCAAAAGAGGTGGAGGAGTTCCTCCACGAGGAGGACATGTGCTTTGAGGAGGACCAGGAACAAGAAATGGATAGCGCACCAAAAGGAAAAGCACAGGGAGCCTCGGCAGGATGTGGTTGGAAAAGGTGGAAGCCAAGTGTTGGACCATATCACACTATGGCCCAGAGGGCCCAGGAGAGCAAGGTGACTTGGAAATTGAGCGAGAGCAAGGAGGCTGCTCCACACAAGGAAAAGTGGTGAAGGAAGTCCCCCAGACAGAAGACTCTAAGCCAGATCCCCACACCGGAGAGTCAGGGAAACGAGCTGGAATAGCACCAGATGCCAAGGTGATGGCGAAGACAGTCAAGCTGTGCATGGTACTCAGCCAGGTGGTGGCAGCCAGAGAAGAAGAACTATGCCATAGAGCAGTGATTGCAGTATTCAAGGGGAAGTTTCCCACTAGTTACATGGCCATGGACTGGCTGAACGCTACGCTGGAGTAGGGGATTACAATCAAGAACTTGCTCCCACACGGACATGGATGCTACATAGTGGTGTTTGAGGTAGAGGAGCCGCGGGCTTGAGTAGAGGAGCTACATGGCCTCATTGACGATAGCTGGGCGGTGTCCTTTCACCCGTGGATTCCAAGGTTCACGGCAGATGATCAGGCACGATTGAAGGGTCCCACTTAATGTGGCACTGTGGGACATATCAATGGAGATGAGGATTAAAGAGGTGATAAGAGAGCTTGTCAAAAGAAGCATTGGGCAAATTGCCTTGGGCCTGGACACTGTGGATGCGGAGGGCATCCTGGGCCCTATCAAGCTTAAGGTCTTTGTCTCATCCCTAGCAGAAGTTCCAATAGAGATAGCAGTCCTGGGATAGTACGTTTGAATCCAGGTGGAAAACGCAGCACCATGCTATCGTTTTTGCCTACAGCCTAGCCACAGTGAGAATGCATGCACTGCCAAAAGGCCCAAGCTTGCTCCAAGACGTCCCTTTGAACTCCCAGAGGCTGTGGAGAAGCAACTGAAGCAGCGCCCTCCAAAGCAAGCTCCACACATCCGATTCCCAAGTGCACCACCTTTCTCTAGACCTGATACATGGCCTAGAATGTTCGAGATCCTGATTGCTGAAAAGGATGGCAAAGGCTTTCAGCAGGTTCTAACTCGGACAGTGAACATGGCGGTCAAATGGATCCCACCCAGGAGAGAGCTGACAATTGTTAGGGCGTGGCGACTGAGAGAGTGAGAGAGAGAGAGGGAATATTCTAGTCCTCAAAATATTCCTCATCTTCTTTGTATAAAACCCTTGCCCCATAAGGGCAAGGGGGGGCATTTTTGTGAAGTGCATTGAAACATTTCTCATGTTTGAGCGAATGTTGGGGAGGCGCCCCCAACGGTGTGATGCGTAGCACTTTCTGAGGTGTCATTTCTCTCTTTTTCTTTTGGTTGTAGACATTGGGAACCAATTTCTCATTCGTCTTGCTGTGGTTTTGTTGGATCTTAGGCTTGTTGGATAGGTCTGGAGCTCCTCTTTCCAGCAAGGTATGGCATTCATCAAGCCGGGCAGTATTTGAAGAGATACACGTTTCTTGGTTCGGTTAGATGAACATTTTGGGGTTTTCACTTTCTCGCTTGGATCCTCGGCCCAATTTCTCAAAGTAGTGCATTTGGGCTTGTAAATTTAGCCTAGATATATGAGTAGTGGTGATTCTTAGCACTAGATTTGGGCAAATTGATGGCATGCAAAAGGATTTTCTTCTCAGGCTAGATTGGGTCATCTCTATAGCAGGAATTCATACTTCTCCGGGATTTATTTTGGATGCTATTTGTTTTTAGAGGTTCTCCTAATCCTGGGTTTTCTAAAACTATCAACAGCGCCTTAGTATCGATCCACATTAGTGATATGCACATGTTTTTCCACAATATTGGTGTTCTGGGCTACCTCTTCTTGGATTTCAAGGAATGTTGAGGCAGCTTCTTCACAAATTCTTGCGATAGAGGGTAGACGGGGCTCAGCCCTTTCCAACGAGCCAACCTACAATCAAAATGGGGAAGGATCGTGACCAGAGGACTCATTTTTCTCTTTTGGGCTAAACTTTGTTGAGGGTTCCTTGGGAATGAAGCAATCTTCAAGGAACAAGTAGGCGTAAGAACAGGAACAGGAGTTGGTGTAAGAATAAGAACAAGAGGAGCAAGAACAAGAGTTGGCGTAGGAACAGGGACAATAGGGGCAGGCGTAGGGATAGGAGTTGATGTTAGAGCAGGTGCAAGAGTAGGAGCGAGAGTAGGGGGTTACTGGTTACAAGTTATAAGTCCCTAGTTACTGGTTATTAGCTACTAGTTACTGGCTACTCCAATGGCTACTCCAGCAGCTACTTTGGCGATTACCCCATGGGTCAACGGTTATGTGTGCTTGAGGCCTACATCTCCTTCCATTTTGACCTTATTTCTCTTTGTCATAGGCACTTTGGGCAGCTTGAGCACAAGTCTACAATCTTCTTGCTCCTGTCAACCTAGTTGCCTTGACCAGGCATTTGTAGTGTTCAGAGTATTTGATGTCGTTACAAACTAGACATATGACAAATTGGCACCCTTTTACCATACCTCAAGGCCCTAAAGTATGGAGTAAACTTTCTAACATCCAAAGGCAGCTTAGGTACTACACTGCACCTTCTCGAGCCGAGTCCTCTTCATCCTCGGCAGATTCTAGTGTAGATCTAGGAGTTATGGTGCAGCCACCTTTAGCTCGACTTCAACTCCATGTTTTGTAGAAAGGGAGTGATCTGCCGACCTTCTCGGGTATTGCAACAGTCTCTCCAACATCACATATCAGTCGCTTTGATTACTACTGCACCACAAACATGATCGTCGATAATGATCATATGTGCCGCGACTTCTTGCAGTCTCTCAAAGGCAAAACAGCAACTTGGGCAGATTCTCTCCTCCCAGAGGACCGGACAGACTTCCAGACACTACCTGCTTCTTTTAGAGAATGTTTCGTAGAAGAAAAACCCACAAATCAGCTACTTGTCGACCTCTTTTCATTCCGGCAGGGTGCTCATGAGTCTGTTCTTGACTATATCACCTGGTTTCAACCATACTAGAAGCAGTGTTGGAATCGCAAAGTGGTCCAAGATGAGCAACAGGGGATCATGGCATTCACAGCAGGTCTTCGTGGGAACTTGTAGAGGAAACTTCTTGAGAAGACATTCAGGTCTTGTCGCAAGGCATTTTTATTTGCCACGAAGTTGGAAAGAGAGCTTCTTGTCGACCTGGGGATTGCTAGAGTTGATTTCGACCTAGCCATAACCCCGTCAGAGTCACCTTTTGCAGCTATTCACCTGTCCACACCAAAGTCTATCACTATTGAGCATACACCTCCGGCTATTGAAAAATTTGCCAACAAGATGTGGCAGCTGAAGGAGATCATTCTTCAGCAACAATCACACCATGACAAACTGCTCTAGGAGCTAGTGGAGTCCCAGAAAGAGGCTGCTACAGCTCAAGAATGCAGATTTAAGTCCATTGGTGCACTCATTGGGAAATGAACACACAAAACATGCAGTGCTGCTTCAAGCGTCACCTTGAGCTTTGGCCTCCATCTTCTCAACATGTCCAACAACATCCCTTCGGTGATAATTCCTCATCGTCTCGGGGTCCAGAGACATATCAAAAGCAGTTGGAGTGACAACCAATTGAGGCAGCCCCTTCGTCAAACAAAGGCAAAGCACCAGCCTCATTGGTCAACACAATTTTGGTAGTCGAGGAACTCTATAGGCAACAGCAGCAAACCACAGCCACTCGAGCCCAAGCGAAGAAGAAGGCAACTGCTCAGCCTGGCATCGATCCCCTAGCGTTGGTTGAGAGTGAACCTCTATCAACACCAAATCCAGTGACACAAAGGGTGGCTTGTAAGCTCCCTTTCAAGTCACTACTCTCTTCTCCTCCTGAGATCTCACCAACAACTATTCCTGTTCTGGAGCCAATTCTTCAATAGCTGATTGACACTCCCATCACCTTTTCGCTCTGAGACATGTTGTGTCTTGTCCCGGGATTTGGCCAGTGTTTAGAGGAGTTTGCATGGTCAGGAACACCAGAGAGCACTCTCAAGAGGACTTCTCAAGATGTGCACATTGTCGACATGACAAGATACGGTGGAGATCTTGGTCCATTCTTCGTCCTGGTGTAGATTGGTACTTCTTCTTGTAAGGTGGATGCTTTGGCTGACTCTGGTTCTGGAAGCAACATTATCTCTCTCGAAGCTACCCTTTTGGCACAGCTATAGATCACTAAGAGCTCCTCCATCGTGCTCAAGACCTTCGCCAACCACACCGTTCCTCCAGCAGGAGTCACAGCCCATTGCACCATTGACAATGCACAACGCAACATGGAAATTAGTGATGAAACCCATAGTGCCACCTTTCTCAACAACCATGGCAGAGCTCTTTCTCAGCAAGCCTAGTAGGCTCAGACTAAGATGGCCTCCACACCATACTTTCCTCCTGAGCTCACAGAGGTTTTTCCTGGTTGGCAGTGGAGTCGACCATCCATATGAACGGTGGTGTTAAGGATGTGTGGTTTGGAGAGGGAGTTCAACCTCCAGTTGTTATGCTCTCTATTACATCTTTGAATGTAGCACACCTTATCTCTCTCCCCTTAAGCCAACTGGAAAAGGCGCAATTGCTTGATGAAAGAGCCCTTAGTGGCTATTTTATCCCCATTTATCCCTCAAGGTTCCAAGGATCCACTGTAACAGTATATCCAAATCTCATCCCATGATCACATGCGTTACACTCACCCCCCCTTTCAGAGATGTCAATGTCCTTATTGACTATTGACTAATAATCCCTATTGAGCCAAGGGGAATCAGCACCTCCATTTCCGCACTAAATCTACCAATCCTTCCATTGTGTAGACCAGCTATTCCATGTGAGGCAACTAGTCATCCACCCGTACCGCAGTCCCACGGTGGATACCTTCGTCCGTGGATACTCCACACAAGAGGAAGGACGTATGTATGGATGCCCAATACGTACGATTTCAAATTTAGGGGTAGGAATATACTTTGTTCAAGGGTATATTATATTTTTAAGTAGCCACTAATCAATGAGAATCGAACCCATGCCATTTGCTCCGATACCAACTATAACGCACCTTATCTCTCTCCCCTTAAGTCAACTGAAAAAGGGGCAATTGCTTGATGAGAGAGCCCTTAGTGGCTATTTTATCCCCATTTATCCCTCAAGGTTCTAAGGATCCACGGTGATAGTATATCCAAATTTCATCTCATGATTACATGTGTTACATTGAAGCAGGCTTGTTGTAATGAAAAAGCACTTTCAAGTTACTGCTATTTATTCTTGACTTGGGGGACCAAGGCATGTGTGGGGGAGAAGTAAAAGTATGGGATGTACTCAACGAGTTTTTTTATGTTTTTCCATCTGAACTTCCTTATGAGTTGCCTCCATTATGAGGTGTGGAGCATGGGATTATGTTGGAGCGGGGGACATAACCAATTTACAGGTGTTCATTTCGGTTAAGTTATGTGGAGGAGCAAGAAGTTTAACGAAAAGTCAAAAAGTTATTTGAGTTTGGATTT
This sequence comes from Selaginella moellendorffii, assembly GCF_000143415.4. NCBI lineage: Eukaryota > Viridiplantae > Streptophyta > Lycopodiopsida > Selaginellales > Selaginellaceae > Selaginella > Selaginella moellendorffii. The sequence goes on from NW_003314333.1 coordinate 161,090, forward strand.
ATTTAGCCAAGTAAGTCTCCATTTGGTGCTTTTAGTGAGACACATTTAATACTCCACTTTATCTCTAGATCCACCTTCACAAACTATGGCATTCCAAGACTGAGATCCATACAATGGATATTCGTGAGATAAAAAGTCTCCTCAAGTGTGGTTTTGCTAACCAACACTTCCAACCCCACTACAGAAGTATCAAAATGCTGAGCAGAGGTAACTACACCTTCCACCATATATGGAAGAACGCCTTGTGTCACTAGGCCATGCTCCACAACAAATTTTGCTAAAACAAAGTTGTCATCACTCCCATTGTCCAATAAAATCTGCACTAGACCGCCATGGAACACACCCTCTAGCATTAAAGCTGATTTACGAGTATCCTCGAGCTCCATCTTGTTCCACACACAGTTGAGTTGATGAGCAACGATTGAAAGCCTCTTCCTACGACTAGAATGGTTGTCCCCATCATCTTCAAGCTACAAAGTTTACAACTTTTTAATATCTGACTTACCATCAATAGAAGATTGGCCATTCTTCTTGCCCTATTGCTTGTTCTTCAACTGTGGACAATCAGCCTTGTAGTGTCTAAGCTCGCTGTAATGATGACAGCCTTATCTATAATTCTTCACAAAGAACTTTTGCTTCTTTGACCCTTTTGCATCTACAGTACTCACCACAGACTTCAACTTGTGATGCTTGTTACTATCCTTGTGTCCACAATGATCATCATGATGATTCTCAACAAAAGGACTTAGTGAACGCTTGCGAGACTTGTGTTTGTCATTGTCAAGTTAATGAGCCATATCAAAGAGCTCCTCAAAATTGTTTGTAGGCTGAGAATAACACAAGTGTTGCTGCATGCTCTTGTTATAAAGGCCATCAATGAAGTAGGACTTATTCTGATTTGGATCCTTCATTGGAACACTACTAATCGAGTGAGTAAGCTTCTCAATATAGTATTTTCCCTTGTTGGAAATGTCGAAGTTTGGTGCAAGCTTTCTTCATATTGTAATAAGGGGAAAAACATAAATGGAAAGCAACCTCAAACTCATCCATAGTAGACACTGGTGGTTTCTTATCCGCAACACGAGACTCCTCAAGCCAATTCCACCACTGAAATCCCACATCACGTGAAACCATTGGAATAGCCACTAAAGCCTTTGCATCTAGAGTTCCCCTAGCAGCAAAGAACTTCTTCACATTAGCTAGCCAAGTGAGACACTCGTCCACACCACCATCATTGGAAAAGGTTGGAAGCTTAAGTCGATCTACCAAAGAAGGCTTACTTAGAGTGCTATTACGTCCAGCCTCGAGTGCCTCAACACGCCCATGCATGGTATCCATCATGCCATGCATCTCATCTTGCATCTCTTGTTGATTTCAGTTAAGGGCTTGCAACTCATGAACAACATCTTAAATGGTCCAAACCTTCGCAACTCCATCGGCACCATCATTAGCACTACCATTGACAATAGGATTCTAGCATTTAGCTTGGTTAGCTATCACATCCAACTGCTCTAATACTAATGTTATGATTTGGCACAAAAAGACAAAGATATAGTCTTCCTAGACTACACTACACCTCCTCTTGAGGTTCTTCACCATCCAACCACCTCTAAGTTACCTCAAAAGCTCCACTGTGGCACCACTCTATTGTTAGGTTAAATCCCTTACACTAACATGCCTTAATGTACCCTTGAGCCTCTCTTTGACTGACATTGACCATGTGGTCAAAGCTGGCGCCTAACATTATGGGACAAAATTTGTTTGTGGGATTAATTGGAGAGAGCTGCTTAAAGCTCTAGAGTCCACTGTGAACAATCCCAAAGCTCTTAAGCAATATATACCCCTATAACAGCATGTCTTGTAAAGTGGCCTATGTAGCATAAGATCATTCTTCTTACTAAGCTAAGAAGGGTAAATGATGTTTACTTCCTCTTTAGGGTCTGGGTAGTTTTTGAGTTGAACTCAAGTCAATGAAAGTCAACAAAAGTCAAAGGAAGTCAATACAATCCCCTAACTAGCAAAAGTTTAATGGCACTACCTTAGTTCATCTCAAACTAAGAATTTTTAACTTAAAATTTAGGTGTTTAAGATATTTCATAAGCTTATGTAGATTATTGGTTTGACACTAATCTTTTAGTCTATAAAGAAAGAAAATAATATATTAAACAACATAATTAATATTAAAATGAACATATTTAGTTTCCATGTCAAGAAAGGCAGAAATGGGTATAGTGAAATGCTCCTTCACTATAGGCTCGTGTTGTATGTAATGTTGTGCCATGCATTTAGCATAAATAGGTAAGTGAAAATTGACTTTGATCCATATGATCATCCATATCATCAGGATCAAATGTGTGGACTAAAACACCATGTGTGACGTGTGAACCTAATGACATAGAAACATTTGAGAATAAATATTATATATTACTTCAAACACTAACATCATCTATCTCAAAATCTCCCAAGAATATCCTTAAAGGCACTCTTTTTCTCAAGTGCAAAAACAGCTCAGCCTATCTCTTTTGCTATTTGCACCATCGACCCAACCCACCACAATGGAAGTGGATGTGGAAGGTGTAGCGAAGTTGTTCTTCAAACAAGTGGTTCGAGTGCAGGGAAGGCCAGAAGAGAATCCTACTATAGCATCAAGCACAATCCCCTTTGGCAGAAAAAATAACTCCAACAAGATTTGCATGGCCATGACCGAACAGTGTTCAATAGCCAGGGAACGTTGGGTGAAGAACTTCCAAGTCAATCACATTTGAGATGATATCTGTAGAGTTGTCACATCCTGGCAAAGCAAGAGCAGCATACTTGTCATCTCGTCTGGCCTTACAGCAATTCCCAATGTGGCAGCATGGTAGTTCCAGGAATAAACCTAGAAAAAATAATGAATAGAGTTAATTTGTAAATAAAGAAGTCACTCACCTTCCACTTCTGTGTTTTTTGTGTCCACCACCATACTCAAAAGAAGGCAGGTAGATGAAAACTCCACAAATCCATCATTGTTGTTGGCCAAGTGTATGGTTGGTCCCGACTGTTCCGAACGCTGACCTGCTGACCAGCTGACCGTGGTTATCGACTGGCTGTGAAAATGCTAAACGGCCAAACGGTTCACAAAATATTTTTGATAAAAAAACACATTTTTAGTAAAACCACATTAATAAAAGTTAGAAAACTAAAGCATTAAACCAAACCAAACCAACTACTACTCATTTTCTTCAACATTTTTGGCAAGTCCTTTGACATCTCTAGCATTTTTCTCAACAATTACATCCTCATTTGGAAGATCTTCTTCGGCTAAATCTTCTATACCAAGAGATTCAAACCTAGCTAACATACATTTTTCCACAATAATTACATTTTCAATGCCCAGCTCCTTTGCTGGAAGCATAAGAAGTGAGCTTGGTAACATGGGACCATGCCCAATCAGGTGCCATTGCTCAATTGTGCCAGAATCACTAGAATCAAATGGAATCATAATTTCCATTTTAGGGCAAAAATTTCAAGCATCACGGACTGGGCGATTTGTGAGGCCTCAGCGAGCTGCTCCACGCTCAATCAAAAGCAGAGGCTGACCAACTAGAGAGTGTCGCCTTGTAGAGCTCGGTACGCACGCAGCTCCTATAGGCTATAGCCCTCTTTCTCAGATTCTATGTAGGCTTGCTGGGCTGGGCATTCGTGGATGGATGGATCGCTCCATAGCAGTAGGAGAACAGCAAAGTAGTGGAGATGCAATGGCGATGGCGATAGCCACAGCAGCATCAGAAATCTAGCCCCTGCCAGCATGATCACCATTTTTTTCGCCGAACAGAATCACCAAATGGAGCTGTCCGACTGCATTCTGCCAACCGCGTTCGGCGGTGGTCGGGATTCCGGCTGAACACAATCAGGACCAACTATGGCCAAGTGTGTGAGAAGGCCTTCCCATATTAAAGAGCGAGGAAGGATCATGACAACCACACCCTCATATGTTATGAAGCTACTCACAACTTATAAGGCTTGGGAAATGTGTTAGACTTGCAACACATTCCATGATGGAGTATCCCTATGCGGTGGTGACATCCCATCAGGAAGATTGAAAAAGATGAAATTGATCTTCTCATAAGGCATGAGCTGACTTAAGCTATGGATCCACTGATCAAGCATGTAGAGCTCCCGATTAGTAGCATCTAAAAGCTGCGTATAATCTCCAATGAGAACAACAACTTCTCCAATATTGGCTGTTGGGGATAGAGGGCAAACTTGCAAAAATAATTATTAGAACTAGAAGTTAGAAATAAAATTCATGCTTACTAATATATTTGTGCATAGCTGCAGAGGAGAGCTCTTCCAAGTTGTTGTTGTAGCCATACTTAAGGATGGGAAGAACGTCTTAGTCCATTGAGAAGACTAGTAGCTACTCTCTACAATGTAAAAAAAAGTGAAGTAAAAAATGTTTTAAAAAATGTTCCAAATCAAAGTCTTTACTCTCATCAAAGGCTTTATCAACCAAGTTTTACTTATTTAGTCTCTATAAAGCCATAGAGTCCAGTTTTGATATGCTCAAAATTAGAAAAGAGCAAAAGAAGGCCAAACTGAAGCTCGAGTCTGTATCTGTGGTGGTCCATGTAGTCAAGGTCCCTAATCGGGAGTTTGAGGGACTCAGGGAGGTACATGTTCTATCACTCTAGGCCAAGTGATGCTAGAGCCACATTGGTGGTTTCCAAGTCCATTCATCTTCACCAACCTCACTTCCAAGTCTAAAGAACTACCAAAGAGCATATTCCTAGGTGATTTTCATTCGTTTCCTCTTTTTACCAGCATGTCCACTTTGGATGCTAGTGCAACAATCAATCAGGACCAGACCTTTGAGATTGTTGCCCGAGCCGACAGGTTCTTATCATTGAACGTCCTGGTGCAGCAAGCCTTCCAGATCTCTACTAAAGTACATCCTGGGAGTGTATAGTAGATAGTGTCATTTAGCTTCCACCATTGATGAGGTGATGTGTGGTTATTTATAATGTCTCAAGGCACGCTTGGCAGGCTTTGTGGAAGGCAATTTGAAATTTTCACATCCTATGTTTTGAAACATCCAAGCTATAGAAGGCTTTGATCTAGTCGCAGTTGTTGGCCGTTTAGTGCTCTTGGATCATGGTATCAGCCTCTACATATGTGCACAGGCCCGCTTTGTGTAGGTCCCTGTAGGTTTGGTCCAAGCCTCTATCTTCCAATTCACTTAGCATTTTTACCTTGACCTGGAACCATTTGCTAAGGAAAATTGGCTGTTGGTCCAGTTGTTCCTTGATCTGCAGCTGTTTGCATTATAATTTGGACTTAAGTTGATACTAGACCTTGAAAAGCTTCCCCGTGGGAAGTTTAATTCTTGTTGTGTGTTGCAATGGTTCGGAAGAAGTCTACTTTTGATCCTATAAGCTTCTCATATAAGTCTTTATTTCCATTTCCAATCTCAACCAATAATCCACCTTCACCTCTACGTAACAATTTTCCTTTTCATTTTGAGGGTTGTTGTGAAGATTTTCCATTTACGACCTCACGTGCAATTGAACAAGAATTCCTTTCTTATGATGTTGTTGAATAGTTGAACTGCCTCTAATACTCCAAGAGTGATATCAACATTTTCTTCAAGATCTTGTTTCAAATATGGCAAGAGTGCTTGATGTAAATACTTATTATCTTCAGTATCCTATGTGCTACTTTTATTTGAACAAGACAAATGATTGCATGTGTTTGGTAAATTTTCTTGAGCACTATTGCAAATGTCCAAGAGTAAGTTTGGAAGGTTTGCAAACATTGATGTACAAGAAAATCAAAAAAGAATAAAAAACACATAGCTATTATGATTTTATATTGAAGAACCATATTCCATTGGTGAACACCATTAGTGAGTGCTAAATATAAGATATTTAGGCCACCCTTTAATGTAATATGAAAGTCATACATAATTTTTTCAAAAGTTTAGTTCATAATGAGTAAAGTAGAGAATTTTATATTTTCAAAAATGATAGTATTCTAGCATGTGTAAAGACATTATTATGTATACAAGTGGTTCTAACATTGTTATAATTTTGAGGTCCCATGTTTTAGACTGATAATTTAAACTTTGAAGAACCCCTAGATCTTTGCTTAATATAAATATTGACAAGGGATGCTTTTAACATTGAAAATTCAGTTTGTTTAGAGTGTAGGAATGGTTAGTAAAATGTTATTACTACTTGCTCTTGGTCCTCATGAATTTTGTATAAATCTCCACCTCCATCTTTAACTTTTACTAATATTCCACTCCACATAACAATTGTTGTAAGGCTTTTCCTTTTGTAACCTCAAGTGCAACTAAGCAAGAGATCCCTCTTCCAGATAATGTTCAAGATATTGTTACTATAGATAGATTGCCTCATGTGCTTCAAGAGTAATGCTAGATATTTCTTTGAAATCTTGCTTTGGATACGGCTAAAAATTTTGAAAGAATGAACATATATTATTTTTAGTGTCCCATATGCTATTTTTATTTGGATAAGATGAAAGGTTGCATAGGTCTGAAAACGTTTCTAGAACACTATCACAACTGCCTAAAAATTGGTGTGGAAGATGTGCATACATAGATGTATAGGAAAATCAAGAAAGAGTTAAGAATACACAACCATATCGCTTTATGGTGAGGAGTAATATTTTGTTAATAAATACTACATTTACAAGTGCTGAATATGGTATTTTTAGGCCTACATATCAATGTGATAATGATAGTGACAGTGACAATGTTAGTGTCAAAGATATTAACAATGACAGTGTTAGTATCAAAGATAGTTACAGTGTTAGTCTATCAAATTTCATAATAATGAATATTATAAAGATGTATTACTTTCTTCTATGGGATGGAGAGGCTAGTAGAGCTATAATACATATTGGTACGCACACACATCCAATATAGGAAGGGATACAAAAGAGTTCAGTCAACCGTTTCAAAGATGTAGTGCAAATAAAGATTGTGAGAAACTCATCTGCAACTCCGAAACATGTTCAAAAGACAGTATTGAAAGATTTTATCGCAAGCACCCTACTCGATCCAAATGGCAAGAAGACTCAATTTGATGAGGCTAGCTTGTAGGAGTTACTACAAATCATGCAACATGAAACTAGCCTTAGGAGGTAAGAAAATAATATTACATACTTTTCAATAATATCTCTCTTACATTTTGTTTTATTTAGGATAAAATCTTATATATATAAATCTCGAGAGGGGAAACTCCAGTAAAAAATTGATCTTATCCTTGAACTAAAATGGACCTGTCCCTACGAGTTTATTTATAGGAGATTATTTCTAAATCAAGTTGTTAGTGAGTAAGGGTGCCAGCTCTTTGGCTATTCTTTAAATCTTGAAGCAAGGCTAGCAGATGAATGGACATGGAAACCACCACTATGGCTTTTGCACCATTTGTCCAAAAGCAACGGAATGTGTACCTCCATAAGTCCCTTGAACTCCCCACCAGAGACTTCGACCACATGGACCATGATGGATACGGACTCAAGCTTCAGTTTGGCTCTGGCCCCCTCACCCCCCATGATAAAGGAAAAAGTCAGATGGAAGGAATATTTGGCAGCACAAGTTCAAACATCAAAATGCTGCTAAGTCCCAAATAGTTGGACTCAAGGTCTAACTGCCCAAGTTCCAACCCAACAACTCCAACTTCAGTTTCTCAGTGATCTCTGTTCGACACTCTACAACAGCAACTCTACAATAGACTCGAACACCGGACGGGTACAAATGACCTGGAAGCGGTTACCAGGAGCGGTTGCCAGATGACGACATCCGTACTGCAGACACAAACCCGAAAGGACCATGGCAACAAGCATGGACACGGTTGCCAAGGACTTAGTATAAAAAGGCTAGTTGTGAGAGTGGGAATTTTATCCCATCTCTACTTTGCACAAAGGAAAGCTTTGTAAAACTTTTCTTTATCAACTGCTTGTGAGATTTGACTTCCTACTCTGTGTTTTGGGATCGACACCAAGATGCATTTAGTTTTCACTCAGTTTTACTTTCTGTTGTACCAATGCATTCACTTGTTCTGGGTTTTTGTTGATTCTGTGGCCTGTGCCATCCTTACCCACCTTCAGTTCTGTTGACGGCCAAATTCTTAGTGCGGATCGATAAGTTGTACGACCGGCCAATCGTGTAGCCTCTCTTTCTATTCTTGTCGGACTTGTAATCCGACTGGCGACCAAATACTCAACTGAGCCAACCATTTTGCGATTTCACCATTCCAACCCTTTTTCCCTTTTCCCCTTTGTTTCCTTCTTTTCTACGTAACACCCATTTTTCCATGTTAACACATGGCGACCACGGTGGGATGGTTGTCACAGAATCTGCATTTTCTTTTTCAGTTTTCTCTTTCATGCATGCTGAAAAATTCTGGAAAAATCTCTTTTACTGATCAGTCGTTTTGAGGAATCGGCGAGGAAAGCCGAAGACCTGCGTAGAAGCCCGAGGAAGGAGCAGCGGAGAGAATTGGATTGGAGACATTTGCAACAGAGCATCACAAGCACCGTGACAAGCAGTTCTGATTGCGGAGTACCTGGCGGCAATGTGGAACGTCGTGTCTAGCAGTCCCCCTTACACGAAGAATTATGAGGTATGCGGGAAATACCTCCTGAGGTAAAAGCTCGACAGGAAGATGAGCGAAAAGCACATTCGAAGAAGAGAGACGCGTTGAGAGAAGTTGAAGCTATCAAGCTCTGAGAGAGAAGGTGACTCAAGGAAGAGGAAGCCAAAGAGCAGGACAGGATAACTCAAGAACAAGCTCAGCTTGACCAAGAGCGAGCTCAGGGAAGAACCGAAACCGGAATTTTAGTGGGGCAAACCCTAAAGAATATTCAGGATTCCAGAAGAGGGAGAGGACTGGTATACGAAAGGTACAAGCACAATAGTGAAGAAAGGGAGCCCACCAGAAGAAGGAGCTTTGTAGATCGATTTAAAGATTCATCTTTGGGGAGGATACTCAGCTCGGTTGGAAGTATCTTCGGGAGTGTTGGGGGAAGGAGGGGCGCCTCCCCCAACACTCACTCAAACATGAGAAATGCTTCAATGCTCTTCGCAAAATGCCCCCTTTGCCCTTGTAAGGCAAGGGTTTTATACAAGGATGATAGGGAATATTCTAAGGATCAGAATATTCCCTCTCTCGCTCTCTCACTCTCTCAATGGCCACGCCCTAACATGCAACTACGGTGGATCGTGCTGGCTCCAGACGCGCAAGAACCCGTTGAAGAGTGTAGAGTGTACCTCTGCTACTGATGCCAAGTGCTAGTAGCTGTGTGAAATAGTAGAAACTGTAGAAAACAAAGTGGAAAAGAAAGAAAAGAGGTAGGTGTGAAGTTTGGAGATAGGGAGGAAAACCCGGTGGGAAACCCTGTAGTCAAACTGGACTCTGAAGTTGAAAAAAAAGTGTAGAAAAAGTGTGAAATGAGGAGGAAAATAGAGGAAAAAAAAATTTAAAAAATGTGAGTACCCAAAGAACTTAACCTGTACCTGGATTTTGGCTCAGGAAAGTGTAATATGCAAATGCAGCCTCTTAATGACTTCTAGTATGCTCGAAGGATTGGCCGACTTCGAGAAAGAAAGAGAGGTAGAAGAGGGGATGCATTGCCCAAGGGTGGTAAGTATGGAAATGATGAAAGATGGAGTGATATGGTGGAGCACCGACATGGTGGTGGCACTCTGAAAAAGGTAGCCATTGATAACTGTTGACCCGTAGAGTAAGCACTGACCACTCGGAGTAGTTGGTAACCAGTAACCAGTAACCAATAGCCGGGTACCTATAACCGGTAACCCCCCCTACTCTCGCTCCTACTCTTGCGCCTGCTCCAGCACCGATATGGTGGAGTGATATAGTGGAGCGTTGAGACGGTGGTGGCACTCTGAGAAGGTACGTCCAAATGAGGTGGGTGTCTGTTGCTGCTGGTGTATGTATGTGTGTCTGTGGTATGGTGTAAATGTGACCTCAAGCGGAGATGTGAATAATGGTGAAAGAATGAAAAATGCAAGACGGGCATCTAGAGATAAGTTTGGGCAACGCTGTTGGAAGTGATTGGTGATGGAACTGTTAGTGTAGATGATATGGAATGAGTGAGGGGAATGTGTGGGGTGTAGTAATGGTAAGGGAAGGGTCAAAGAGCCTGGAACATAGACCGAGCCAAGTGAGGAACCTCCATACAAACGGCAATGCAGCCTGAGCTTGAAATCCAAGGCATGGGCCATGGTCCAATGGAGAAACACCCTTTGAAAGTAAGAAAAGTAGCCATGAAAGTAAAGTGAAAGAAAGGAAAAAAAAGAAAAAGAAAAAGAAAAAGAAGAGAAGAGGAATGCTTCACCGGATGAACTATTTGAGATGAGAGTGGTTGTGAGCGTGTGGGAGCTCATATCCATCAGCATCAACTAGCACATATGCTCCACCTCCTATGTGTCGCTAGACAAAATAGGGGCTGGTCCAGCGAGGGCAGAACTTCGAAGGTGGTGTGAATTCCTTGAGTAGAACAAGATTGCCATCCTCAAATGGTTCAGCAGATAGCTGGTGATCAATGACTGACTTGATCTTCTGCTTGCCTCGAGCATGGTCCAATATGGATCATTGCTGTTCTTCCAAGGCAAGAACCTCCAAGTCACGTGCATGAAGCTTGTCCTCATCGCTAAGCTGCATCGCTGCTGCGTATCAAAGTGAAAGTGAGAGCGATGGCACCTGGATCTCCACTGGAAGCACGGCCTCTGTCCCATAGACAAGGGAGAATGGGGTTGCGGAGATGGACGTTTTGAAGGATGTCCGAAAGGCCCACAATGCCGTAACCAAGTGCTCGTGCCAACGCCTTGGGTGATCCTCCATAAGCTTTGATATGATTGTCTTCAATATCTTGTTGTTGGACTCGGCCTGGCCATTGCACTCAGGATAATAGCTGCTTCTCTTCACGTGCTTGACCTGCAGCTGCTGAAGAAGATGCTGCATCACCTGTCCAAGGAAGCCGCTACCACGATTGGAAACCAAAATGGCAGGGACTCCGAATCGGCAAATGATGTACTTGTAGACAAACTTTGCTATAGACTGTTGATCTGCCTGTCGTAGAGGGGTGGCCTCAACCCATTTTGTGAAGTAGTCCGTTGCCACAATGATGTATCGCTGTCCTTTTGAGCTCGGTGGGTTGATCGGGCCGACGAAGTCAAGTCCCCACTAGAAAAAGGGACCCGGAGAAGTAATGAGCTGGAAAGGAAGATATGGAACATGGCTCTGGGGGTTGAACTGTTGGTACTGCTCACATGCCTTTGCATAGGCTAAGCTGTCCTGGTGAATACAAGGCCAAAAGTAGCCATGGCGCAAGAGGAGTTGTGTTGTGACCCGTCCCAAGAAATGCCCGGCACAAGAGTGGAAAGTGTGAAGGAGCTCAGGGACCTCGTGTTCACCCACACACCACAACAAAACTTCCTAAGAAGTCCTCCTGTAAAGGTGTCCGTCGAGAAGGTAAAACCCCCATGCTCGGATCTCCAATGCCTTCTGTTGTACTGTTGAGGAATCCACTGGGAACTGACCTGAATCCAGGTACACCGCAATGTCCTGTAATGCTGCTGGGACCACAAAGGAAGTAGCTTCAGCAACCAGGAACTCACTCGGATCCATCACACACTTCTGCCACATGTGAAAAGTTGGCTGGAACCCTTGGATGGTCACAATCCAAGATAAAGTATGAGGACTTTGAACCGGTCGCTGTAAAAGAAAGGTCAGAACATTAAAATAGACATGGAAATGGATACAGGCTCCAGCGAGAAAGTGACGAAATCGCTCCAAGGTGTAAACAATAGCCACTGCTTCTTTTTCCGCATCCACGTACTTCTTCTCTGTCTCCTTGAACAAATGTGAGGCATAGTATGTTGCATGTGGTGGTGTGCTAGGCTGTGAACATTGGCAAAGGCATACTCCAAAAGCCTCTGTACCCGTTGTGATGTAAATGTCAAAAGGAAGTTGTCGTTCTGGTGGTTGGAGTACCGGGGCCGTGCGGAGTGACTGCGTCAGTGATTCAAAGGCTTGTTGCTGGGACTCACCCCAGACAAATGGAACATTGTGTTGTAGCAGAGCTATCAGGGGCCGTGAACGTGCAGCATAGTTGTGAAGGAAGCGGTGAAAGAAACCCGTTTGCCCGAGGAAGTTGCAAAGTTGCTTCACGTTGGTTGGTGGGTCCCGATCCAGAATCTCTTGAGCCTTGGCTACCTGGGGGCCTGATCCCATCCTGCGAGACATCAAAGCCTAGTAACCGGCCTTCAGTCACCCCAAATTTACACTTTGCCAGGTTCAATGAGAATCTGTGTTGTTGGCAGCAAGTGAAGAACTGCTCCAAGTGCACAAGGTGGTCTTCAAAGGAGTCAGAGGTCATGCACAAATCATCCATATATACCCTCAAGGCGCCTCCAATCAAGTCGTGAAAGCTGTGGGTCATAAAGCGCTGAAAAGTAGCTCCGGCGTTACACAAGCCACACAGGAGGACGTTGAAAGCGAAGACACCGCAAGGTGTCCGGAAGGCCGTAAGATCTCGATGATCAGGATGAATGAAGATTTGGTTGTACCCTAAAATGAAAGAGTAGTAACGGTGTCCAGCCATCTCATCCACAATCACATCGATAAATGGAGTTGAAAAGTGATCTTTCGCAGTTGCCTTGTTCAAGTCTCGAAAGTCAACGCATAAGTGGAGTTTTCCATTTGCCTTGCATGCAGGGACAAGATTGGCCACCCACTCTGAGCTCTCCAAAGGGTATATAAAGCCGGCTGCCAGAAGTCGCTCGGTCTCCAACTTCATCTCAGAGTGAGATGCCGGGCTGAAACGCCGCATCTTTTGACGGACTAGTTTGGCTGTCTTTGAAAGCACAATACTATGCATGATTGTGTCCATGGGAACTCCTAGAAGCTGGCTGTAGTCCCAAGCAAACACGTCCTTGAAACAGTGGAGGAGATCCAAGAGCTTTGCTACATTTGTTGAAGCAAGCAATGTGGCGATAAAGACCGGGTCCTTGTCATCACCCAGGAAAACAGCATGAACCCTGGAGTTAGGAGAAACCTTGGGCTCAGGGACCTTGTCTATCATAGATTCCTCCCTGACTTTGGAAACCAAAGAGCAGGTAGTGCCTTTTGCCTCTCGCATCATGGTGATTGCTTGATGTGATAACCTGTCCGCCCAAAAGTTTTTTTCACGAGGGACACTTTGAAAAATCACATGAGAGAACTCATCCTTTAACTTGACCGCCCACTGCCATAGCTCTTTTAGGTTCTCTTTGCGGACTTGGTATTCTCCAGTAAGTTGGTGTATTATGAGTTGCACATCTCCAACGAAAGTGACTCGCCTAAACTTGAGATCTGTGGCCAACTTCATGGCATTGATAGCCGCCAAGTACTCTGCTTCATTAGCTAATGTTGCTGGCAAAGTGATAGAGAGGTCGGCTACTTTGTTCTCCACAGAATCAATCATCCAAACTCCAATGCCGACAACCTGGTTTCTGGGGCAGAAAGCACCGTCAAAATAAGCCATAATCATAGGAGTGGCATCTTCTTCAAATAAAGATACTGGGGACACCACATCTGACAAGACCGTCTCTGGCGAGTTTGGTAAGAACGTTGCTGTTGGATTCGGAGTCTTTGTCTGTTGTTCTCTTTGCTTTTGATGCTCTGAGCGCTCAATGTCCAATGCAAGGACTGTAGCCAAGTACTCTGCAAGTGAAGGAAGATCCTCCACCGAAGTCCAGTCCAAGTCTAGTGTTGAAGTTTCAGTGTAATACACTTGGACTTGTACTGGGGGTCCATGGTAGGAAATTTTGAACTCAAAGAGCTATAACTTGCATGCAGCAGGTCCGATTGGCTTGATTCTTTCTGCCAATTGTGTGTCTGGATGTCTTCTTCCATATCCAACAAAAGGCATGACAAAATACGCTTGGAGTCATCAGCCACAACAATTTTAGTAGGAAGATGCTGGCTGTGTGACACCTCAGATAGTTGCTGAGGAGGATTGAGTTCGGCTGTGTCTTGCGAAAGATAGACCTGGTCTAGAGTGACCGTGTCATCAAGCTCCATAAGAGAGAGTTGGTCCCATGCAAGAAACGAATCGAAGAGCCCTTCTTCTATTGAGAAACTCTCTGAAAAGCTGGATATGGGGGCCTGTACTCTATAAACCCCACCATCAAATAAAGAGGGCGTGGCAAGAGGCTCGGCCTTACTCTCAAATAAAGAGAGTGAAGCTGAGAGATGTCTCAAGCTATCTGACTCACCTCCAACAATGTCGATCACATTGCATGAGAAAGCATCCGTCATATAGAGGGTCGACTCCACTGCCAACTCGGGAAAAGCCTCTGTGAGCTCAGGAGGAAAGTATGGTGTGGATTCCATCTTAGTCTGAGCCAGCTGGGCTTGCTGAGAAAGAGCTCTGCCGTGGTTGTTGAAAAAGGTGGCGCTATGGGTTCCATCGCTAATTTCCATCTTGCCTTTTGCACTGTCGATGGTGCAATGGGTTGTGACTTGCCATGAGCGGCCAAGGATGATAGAGTCTTTCAAAGAGGACATTCCCAGACGTTGGTAGTCAACCACGAGGAAATCTATCTCAGAAATAACACCTTGCACTGAGACCTTGACACCACAACAAATGCCCGTTGGAGGAACAGTGTGGTTGGCGAAGTTCTTGAGCACGATGGAGGAGTTCTCAATGATCTGTATCTATGCTGAAAGGGCAGCTTCGAGAGAGATAATGTTGCTTCCAGAACTGGAGTCAACCAAAGCATCCATCCTACAAGGGGAAGGACCAATCTGCGCCGGGATGAAGAATGGACCAGGATCTCCACTATATCTTGTCATGTCGACAATGTGCACCTCTTGAGGAGTCCTTTTGAGAGTGCTCTCTAGTGTTCCTAACCGTGCAAACTCCTTTAAACTCTGGCCGAATCCCAGGACAAGACACAACATATCTCGGAGCGAAAAGGTGATGGGAGTGTCAACCAATTGTTGAAGAACCGGCTCTAGAACAGCAATAGCTATTGGTGAGATCTCTAGAGGAGAAGAGATTAGTGACTTGAAGGGGAGCTTACAAGCCACCCTCTGTGTCACTGGGCCTGATGCGAATGGAGATTCGCTCTCAACTGGCGTCGGGGGATCTGTGGCAAGCTGAGTAGCTACCTTCTTCTTTGCTTGGGCTTGAGTGGCTGCTGCTGCCTATAGAGTTCCTCGGCTACCAAAATTGTGTTGACCGATGAGGCTGGTGCCTTGCCTTTACTTGATGAAGGGGCTGCCTCAATTGCTTGTCGCTCCAACTGCTCCAGATATGTCTCTGGACCCCGAGACAATGAGGAATTATCAGCGAAAGGATGCTGTTGGACACGGTGAGAAGATGGATGTCGAAGCTTTGGGTGAAGCTTGAAGAGCAGCGCTGTGTGTTGTGTGTGTTCGTCTCGCAGTGAGTGCACCAACGGGATTTAAATCTGCATTCCCGAGCTGTAGTGGCCTCTTTCCTGGACTCCACCAACTCCTGGAGCAGTTTGTCATGGTGTGATTGTTGCTAAAGAATTATCTCCTTCAGCTGCCGCATCTTGTTGGGAAAGTTCTCAATAGCCGGAGGTGTATGCTCAATAGTGACGGGCTTTGTTGTGGACAGGTGAACAGCTGCACAAGGTGACTCTGACGGGGTGATGGCTTGGTCGAGATCAACTCTAGCAATCCCCAGGTCAACAAGAAGCTCTCTTTCCAGCTTCGAGGCAAACGAAAATGCCTCACGACAAGAGCTGAATGTCTTCTTAAGAAGTTTTCGCTACAAGTTCCCACATAGACCTGCTGTGAATGCTGTGATCCCCTATTGCTCATCTTGGACCACTCTGTGATCTTAACACTACTTCCAATATGCTCAAAACCGGTTGATGTAGTCAGGAACAGACTCGTGAGCACCCTGCTGAAACGAAAAGAGGTCGACAAGTAGCCGATTTGTGGGTTTTTCTTCTACGAAACATTCTCTGAAAGAAGTAAGTAGTGTCTAGAAGTCTGTTCAGTCCTCTGGAAGGAGAGAATCTGCCCAAGTTGCTGCTTTGCCTTTGAGAGACTGCAAGAAGTCGCGGCACATACAATCATCATTGACGATCATGTTTGTGGTGCAGTAGTAATCAAAGCGACTGATATGCGATGTTGGAGAAACTGTTCCAACACCTAAAAAGGTCGGCAGATCACTCCCCCTCTGCAGAACATGGAGCTGAGGTCGAGCTAAAGGTGGCTGCACCATAGCTTGTAGATCTAAGTCACTGGAATCTACCGAAGATGAAGAGGACTCGACCCGAGAAGGTGCAATGTCGTACCTAAGCTGCCTTTGGATGTTAGAAAGTTTACTCCATACCTTAGGGCCTTGAGGTATGGTAAAAGGGTGCCAATTTTTCACACGTCTAGTTTGTATCGGCATCAAATACCCTGAACATTGCAAATGCCTGGTCAAGGATAGTGCTCAAGTTGCTCACATTTGCCCAACATGCCTATGATGAAGAGAATTAAGGGTCAAAATGGAGGGAGATATAGGCCTCAAGTACACCTAACCATTGACTTGTAGCTGCTGAAGTAGCTGCTGGAGTAGCCGCTCGGGTAACCGATGAAGTAGCCGCTGGAGTAGCCGCTAGAGTAGCCATTGGGGTAACTGCTGAAGTAGCCGCTGGAGTAGCTGCTGGAGTAGCCGCTGGGGTAACCGCTGAAGTAGCCGCTGGAGTAGCCGCTGGATTAGCCGGTAGCCGGTAACTGGTAACCAGTAGCGGGGGACCTATAACCGGTAACCACCTGCTCTCACTTCTACTCCTGCGCTTGTTTCAACACCAACTCCTATCCTTGCGCCTGTTCCTACTGTCCCTGTTCTTACGCCAACCCTTTTTCTTGCTCCCCTTGTTCCTGTTTCTACACCTACCTGTTCCTTGAAGATTGCTTCATTCCCAAGTAACCTCCAACAAAGTTTAGCCCAAAAGAGAAAAATGAGTCCTTTAGTCTTGATCTTTCCCCATTTTGACCGTTGGTGGGCTTGTTGGAAAGTGCTTAGCCTCATCTACCCTCTTATCGCAAGAATTTGGGAAGAAGCCACCTCAATATTCCCCAAAATCTAAGAAGAGGTAACCCAAAACACGAATATTGTGGAAAAACATGTGCATGTCATTGATGTAGATCGATACTAAGGCGCTGTTGGTATTTTTGGAAAGTGTAGGACCAGGAGCACCTCTAGAAATAAACGGCAGCCAAAACAAAGCCCGGAGGAGCACGAAATCCTGTTGCAAAGATTACCCAATCTAGCCAAAGAAGAAAATCCTTTTGCATGCTGTCAATTTGGCCAAATCTAGTGCCAAGAATCACCACTACTCGTAGATCTAGGCCAGATCTACAAGCCCAAATGCACTACCTTGAGAAATTGAGCCGAGGATCCAGGCGAGAAAATGAAAACCCCAAAATGTTCCTCCAACTGAGCCAAGAAATGTTGTATCTCTTCAAATATTGTATGGCTTGATGAGCGCCATACCTTACTGGAAAGAGGAGCTTCAGATATATCCAACACACCCAAGATCAAACAAAACTGCCACAAGACGAACAAGGAATTCCTTCCCAAAATCTGCTGCCCAAAAGGAAAAGAGAGAAATGACGCCCAAAAAGTGTTGTGCGTTCACGCTAGGTTCAACATTTGTTTTGGGAAGGAGGGGCACCTCCCCCAACGCTTGCTCAAACACGAGAAATGCTTCAATGCTCTTCGCAAAATGCCCCCCCCCTTGCCCTTGTGAGGCAAGGGTTTTATACAAGGAAGATAGGGAATATTTTGAGGATCAAAATATTCCCTTTCTCACTCTCTCACTCTCTCAATGGCCACGCCCTAACAGGAGGAAGGACAAAGAGGCTGTCATCAACAAAGCCGAAGACGAAGGGGAGGATAGCGAAAAAAGAAGTGACAACACTGGCAGAAGTTAGAAGAAACTTGACTTCGATCAGTATTTCCACGCATTAGGGAATCCACAGGTAGTACAACCCATGTTGGTTTCAATGGCAGGAACGTCCAACCCCGTCATCATGAAGAAGGCTCTTCCTCCTACCTTTCATGGAATGGAGAATGAAGACTATGAGTGGCACTTGAAGCAGTTCAACATGGCATGTGCACTCAACAACGAGATAATGGATGTCGAGAAGATTGCACTGTTTCCTTTCACTTTGAAGGGAGATGCGGCAGAATGGTTCTACGACCAGAATGATACCTACGCCACCTTTGCTGCACTGTCTCACGACTTCAAAGGATACTACAAGAAGAAGTACGAGTGCCGTGATCTAGTGGTGAGATTGCAAGAGATCTAAAAAGGGGATACGGAGTTGGCAGAAGACTATGTTAGAAGGTTTAGCAAAATCTATGGCCAATGTGATGCCACCACTGTTCCGGATGTCTTAGCTATGAACTAGTTTCTCAACGGACTTTGGTCTGAGATGCAGACTCTAGTATGGCTAGAAGCACCCACCACATTGGACACTGCTTGTGCGGCTGCAGAGAAAGTCGACAAGATACTGTGCAAAACACGCAATGCACTCAGAAGGGAGCTTCATACGAAAGGTGGTGTCGATCGGTCAGCTGACTTGGTGAAGAAAATGGGATAACTGGAAGATTTGGATATTTGACAGCCCAGAAGAAAGGATATATTCTGCTCCATCTGTAAGAATGAAGGGCACTATGCAAATGAGTGCAAAACCCCCAGATGTCAGATATGCAATCAAACAGGACATGGAGCAAGGAGCTGTCGATACTACGTAAGACCCGAACCAGCAGCTGCACAAGTGGAACTGAGCGATTACTGGCTGCAACAAGGTCAGCGGCAACAACCGCTCCCAAAAGATTACCCACGCATGACGAACCATCCGAGGCAACGACAATGGTTCGAGCGACAACAACAACAGTAGTTCAAACAGTGCCCTCGGCAACCTCAACGACAGCAGAACCAAGATCATCAACAACTTCAACTCTTTCCTTACTGCCATGATGGCAAGAGGTCGGTACTATTGGTTCCCTTTATTGGCCCCTCTTGTCCAAGTGTTAGTAAACTGGACTTAGCATCTGTACTTGGCCAGATGAGCATAAGGATGGAATTCCTAAGTGTCTATTTGGCCAAGCATACTTGGCCCGGCTTTTTAGTTCTTTTTTTCTCTGTCTAGCACTGGCTTGGCAAGAACCTTCGCGTATTGAGACTAATCCCTCAATATCGCCGGATGATAGCTTAGCGTGTTTGCCAAACACCCTCGCTATCACACCCTTTGTGTTAGTCTCATTTTGGTCCCAAATACTATTTATGGAAAGTGTCTAGATTTGCTCATTTGGCATATCTATAGAATGTAGAGGTCGGCCTGAACATAATGGTGTTTGTCCCGTGTCCAAATTCGCAATCTAAGGACATTCCATATTTAGTAAGTTTCGAGCTTGTCCCAGAGACTAACTCCTGGTACTAAGGGAGGCTTGGGGTGAAAGCCCAAAGTGTGTGTTCCTCGGGGGGGGCTATGGGGGGTTCCAAATGTATAGTAGGGATAATGGTTGGAATGCATGTCCGACCACCTGAGACATTAGTTTAGCTCCTGCTGGGCTGTGTCGCTCCTTGTTCTGCATCCGGCTTGGGTCTAAGCCTAAGCTCCACACTGCTCTAGTCGGTGGAGTACCCTCCTCCTCGCATTAGGCCACCGGTATGCCAAAATTGTGCCAGACTCCGTCTGACACCATTTTGGGTGCACGTGCTGGATACGGGGAGCTGGTGCTTGTGGGATTGTACCAGACCCTCGTTTCGTAGCGCAATGGGCTTGGAGTTCGGCTCCAAATTCAGGTGCGCTACATTTGGTATTGGAGCAATTGTTTCAGCGATTCCTATCCAACATTTGTTGGATTTTCTGACTCAAGTTGCATACGCAGAGACTTTTCTAGTAGATCCGAAGCGACCTGTGTAGGATTAGTTGGATTGCACCATTCGGTAAGAATGTTGTAGGCATGTTCAATTACTGATAGAGGCATGCATGCAACTAGCAGAATGGTGAAGAGGAACCGTGTTGATGACGTAGAAACCTCTAGACGGGCGAATCGAGAGGAGGAAACTCCTACTAGAGATGCTGTGAAAGAGGCTGAGGCCGAGTCAGAAGAGGAAGAGCCAGATGCGGCAGCGCTGCAGCGTACAGCTTAGGAAGTCGAAATCGAGAATTTGTGAAGGGAGATTCACAAATTAAAGAAGGAGAACAAGAAAAGGAAGAAAGAAGCTGAGGCAGCTAAACCAGCTAAGCCTAAGCAACCGGACTCCTCTTGGAGTTCTGAGGACGATGAAGTTCTGCAGCCGCCCCCGATTGCACGAGTTTCAAAGTTCAAGCCTCTGAAACCACCCAAATTCAAAGGCATGCGGGACTATCAAGTTTTGGAGGACTGGGTCTACGATATGGAAAATTATTTCATAGCGGCAGATGTAGATGATTGTACGAAAGTTGTGTGCGCGCAATCCTTTCTCACCGATCATTTTCTAGAGGGTTTAAGTTCATTTTCTCGCAATGAGATTTTGAAGTTTAAGCCGAAGACGTACCTAGAGTGTAAGGAGGCAGCATAGCAAGTTGCCTTTAGTCACTCGCTCATGGAACAATATTAGCAGCCGTATGTTGGTACCTCGGATAAGAATAAGAATTCTGGGAATAAACAAGGTGATCGGAAACAGAGGGTGGAAGGCAAGTTCTGCTTTGGAGGCTCATAAGCAACGGTTAACAAAGGTGGTGGTGGTTGGAGACCACCAGCAGCTTCTTCTGATCCTAGGCCCCTTGTTCCTCCTCCTGGTGGGTACAAGCAGTAGCAACCTGCAAAACCTGCTCCTAGCGGAACGGGTAGTGTGGGTCATTGCTTCTATTGTGGAGAGTCGGGACATAGGTCCTCGGAATGTCCCAACAAGCATAAGACAAGGTCTCGAGTTAATGTCATGAGGGAAGACAGTGGTGGTGAAGCTGAAGGGGTTGACGAATTGATCAATGCAGACTATGAGGAAGAAGAGGTGAGTAACTTTCGTTGCTTTCCTCAAGCTTTTCTTGCAGTCTAAACCCACCCAAGGCCCCTCGGTCCCAGTCTCAACCTCAAGTCGGTTTGGAAGCCCCACTGGAGAGTCCCTTCTAGTAGGCTTTGTCCGTGGACACCGAATCCGAGTGATGATTGACACGAGAGCTACGTACAACATGATATCCGAAGACTTAGTTAAGTTGTTAGGATTGAATGCTAAGCAAATGTCACCTATGCACTTCCGGTTTGCGGAAGGTGGGCAAGTAGCTAGAAATTTTGTGAGTGATGTTCCAATAAAGATATCCAAGTGGAAAGAAAGAGTGGACTTAGTAGTGTTGAAGATACCAGATTTTCAGATGGTGTTTGGTATAGACTTCTTCAACAAATATATAAGAGGGATTTATGGTGCTGGACAAAGTTGTATCACGTTGAAGTCAGAAGGACGTCCCGATGTGTCCTTCCAATTGCAAAAGCGTTCCTCAAAGGATTGGGGATGCAAAGTTCCTAACTGCAAGGGCCGCTCAAAAAGCAGCAAAGAAGGGATGTCGGATCTTTTGGGTTTAAGTGATGGAAGCTAAGAGTGTTGGTGACTCAATTCGAATTGGTGATGGGGTTGATCCTGTACCACAGAAGATATTGGAGTTATTGGTGTGGAATCAAGATATCTTTCCAAAGGATTTGCTGCTAGGGATACCTCCTAGCCGTGAGGTTGATCATTTGATTGAGGTTATTCCAGGTTCTAAACCACATACAAAAGCTCTATATTGGTTGAACATCAAGGAGATGGCTAAACTCAAGAAGCAACTCAAGGAGCTTCTTGACAAAGGTCATATCCAACCCAGCAAGTCACCTTATAGAGCACCGGTCCTTTTTGTTTTGAAAAAGGATGGAACCATGAGGATGTGTATTGACTATCGGGCACTTAACAAGATCACGGTTAAAAACAGTTATCCTTTGCCTCACATTGATGACTTGTTTGACCAACTCTTAAAGGCTAAGTATTTTATGCGACTTGATTTGTGGTCCGGGTATCATCAGATACGGGTGGCGGATCAGGATGTGGAGAAGACAGCCTTTAAGACTCGGTACGGATCTTATGAGTTCCTTATCATGCCGTTCGGGTTATGTAATGCTCCAGCAACGTTCAGCACTATGATAGATAGAATATTCAGAGATTATTTGGACGCATTTGTTGTCCTTTATATCGACGATGTTCTAGTCTTCAGCAAAATGTTGGAGGATCATTTGAAACACTTCGAGCTGGTGTTTCAAAAGTTGTGCAAACACAAACTGTATGCTAAGGAAAGTAAATGCGCTTTTGGTCAATTGTGTGTAAACTTTCTTGGACATATAGTTGGTGGTGGCGTGATTGAAGTCAACCTATAGAAGGTGGAAGCGGTGAAGTTTTGGGAAGTCCTGACCACTGTATCAGATGTTCGTTCCTTTCTCGGTTTGGTGGGATACTATCGCAAGTTTGTCCGCAATTTTGCAAGAATTGCTCTTCTGTTGACTGAGTTGACAAAGAGTAATATTCCATTTCACTGGACACCAGCTTGTCAGCGTGCTTTTGTACGGTTGAAGGAGATCTTGACTACAATTCCTGTTTTCAGGATCCCAGATCTTGATAAACCCTTCAAAGTGCATTGTGATGCATCTAGTTATGCTATTGGTGCGTGTTATAGCAAGATTATGACAAAGCAATTGGTGTTATGCTAAGGTGACATGGTTGTCCTGTTGTGTTCTATTCCAAGAAATTGGATGAAACCCAATGAAGATGGTCAACGCATGAGAAAGAGATGTTTGCTATAGTGTCGGCTCTGGAACACTGGAGACACTACTTGGGTGGACACACCAAGGCTTATACAGATAGTAACACACTAAGCTACTTTGCTATGCAACCTAACCTTACGCCAAAGCAGGCTCGTTGGCAAGAGAAGCTTGGTAGATATGATATTGAAATCATATATAAACCTGGTAAAGACAATATTATTCCAGATGCGTTGAGTCGTCAGGCTCAATTCCAGGCAATATCGGCAATCAGTTCGGACTGGTTAGAGGACGTTCGGGCTTTGTATGGAAGTGATCCATTGGCGAAGGCAATTTTATGCCGTGCGGGGTTGTTGAAGTAGAGCCCTGGTAGCGAAGCAGCAAAAGTTGCTAGTCGCACTAATGCGAAGCTTCACTTCTCAGTTCGGGATGGGCTTATATTCTATAAGAAAGAAAGATTGTATCTTCCCTCTAAGGATCTTCAGCAATTATTTCTACGGGAACATCATGATGTTCCAGCAGTGGGACATGGTGGACAGCAAAAGACTCTGACTTCATTGAAAAAGGGATTTTTCTGGTCTGGTATGGAAGGTGATGTAGTGGACTATGTCTGTTCCTACCCTATATGCCAGCAATGTAAGCGCAAAGCTAAGAAGCAGGCTGTAAAGTTGTAGTGCATTCCCGCACTGGCATGGCCATTTCAGAGTGTGACACTTGATTCCGTCACTTGCTTGCCAAAGTCTAAGGGTTATGATACTTTGATGGTGGTTGTGGATTGGTTGTCGAAGATTGCACACTTCATTCCAACTGTGGGAACAGTGAATGCGAAACAAGTAGCAAAGCTCTTTTTTCATGAAGTTGTGCGAGTTTGTGGTCTTCCCGAAGAGATGATCTCGGATAGGGATTCGAGGTTTACGGGGAAGTTTTGGGGCATGCTGTTCCAGTTGTTTGGTACCAAGTTGAAGTTTAGTACGGCTTATCATCCTCAAACTGATGGGCAGACCGAACACGTGAATGCTCAAGTTGAGGATTATCTACGGTACTATGTCGCGGCGGACCAACGCAACTGGGTTGAGCATTTGAATACAGCAGAAATCTGTTATAACAACACTTTTCACAGCACTATAGGTTGTTCTCTATAGGAGATGCTACAAGGGAATGCTCGTGGGGTTCCTCAACAGATCGTTGTACCGAAACCAATGACCAAAGTGTTGGTCCCAGCCGTTGAAACTTATGCAGAGCAGCTACGCCATGGTTGGTCTAGAGCTACTGAGGCGATGGGTAAAGCTCAGGATAGGTATCGACGTGATAAGGATCAGCATCATCGGGATGTATCCTATCAAGTGGGAGATCAGGTGTGGCTATCTTCCCGGAACTTGAACATTAAGGGATCTTTATCTCGGAAGCTGTTACTGAGATATGTTGGACCTTATCGGGTGAGTTTGTCACAGAGTATGAGAATAGTAATAAAGACTAGTTTTTGTAAAAAAAAGAAACCTTGTCATAAATCTTGCAAATCAATAAAGTAATATATTTCTATCAATCAAAGTGTCGTTTCTCTCATTCGTTCGTACTTGGGTCAGTTTTGGCAGGCTGACTTCGGCACTTCGGTGCATGGGTCCAATCCATAACCATGGGGATAACTATTATAGACTGATCACAAGTCCCTGCATCTCTCTCGATGACTCATTTTCAAAAAGGGGTGTGGTCATGTAAACAACTTAATCTGCCAATTTATAGTAGTTGTCTAAATCTTCCCGACGGGGTTGATTTCTTGCTCAGGGGCAGTTGGGCCTGCGGCCTTCTCCCTATATCCCTACGGGCAGGGATGTATTATTCCTTTGTAAGCCGAGTGGTACTCAGAGCAGCAAGGGTGGCTAACTCTGTTAGTCATTTCCTTGTCGGTGACAGCTAGAGGGTGTCTGAGTCTTAATGTCTTTGGATGTAGAAGAGAGGTCGTTCCATAACTCATTTAAGTCGGTGTGTTTCCCATATAGTGTGCTTTCCGTTAACTTTCGGAGTTATTTCCTTGACGGTTTGCTAGACTCGGGTATACATCAACGAGGACGTCGATCTTCCCTAAGGGGGGGAGAGTGTCGCAAATGTGACTTCGGGTATTGAAAGATACTTGTCAACTAGTCCTTACAGACACTCTTTCCTTACTGCCATGACAGCAGGAGGTCGGTACTGCTGGTTCCCTTTATTGGCCCCTCTTGTCCAAGTGTTAGTAAACTGGACTTAGCATCTGTACTTGGCCAGATGAGCATAAGGACGGAATTCCTAAGTGTCTATTTGGCCAAGCATACTTGGCCCGGCTTTTTAATTCTCTTTTGCTCTGTCTTGCACTGGCTTGGCAAGAACCCTTGCGTATTGAGACTAGTCCCTCAATATCGCCAGATGATAGCTTACCGTGTTTGCCAAACACCCTCGCTATCACACCCTTTGTGTAGTCTCATTTCGGTCCCAAATACTATTTATGGAAAGTGTCTAGATTTGCTCATTTGGCATATTTACAAATGTAGAGGTCGGCCTGAACATAATGGTGTTCGTCCCGTGTCCAAATTTGCAATCTAAGGACATTCCATATTTAGTAAGTTTCGAGCTTGTCCCAGAGACTAACTCTTAGTACTAAGGGAGGTTTGGGGTGAAAGCCCAAAGTGTGTGTTCCTCAAGGGGGGGGGGGGATATGAGGGGTTCCAAATGTATAGTAGGGATAGTGGTTGGAATGCATGTCTGACCATCTGAGACATTAGTTTGGCTCCCACTGGGCTGTGTCACTCCTTGTTTTGCGTTCGGCTTGGGTCTAAGCCCAAGCTCCACGCTGCTCTAGTCGGTGGAGTACCCTCCTCCTCGTGTTAGGCCACCAGTATGCCAAAATTGTGCCAGACTCCGTCTGACACCATTTTGCGTGCAAGTGCTGGATACAGGGAGCTAGTGCTCGTGGGATTGTACCAGACCCTTGTTTCGTAGCGTAACAGGCTTGGAGTTTGGCTCCAAATTTAGGTGCACTACAAAAGGTAAAGCACCTCAACCTACGGCACGAGTGGTGGAAGTCCAGTCCGACATTGAGAGCGAGGATGGGATCGAGGTCGAGGCATATGCAGTCACACATGCTTGAAAACAACAAGCCGTGGATGAGGATCGAGATTGGGAGAAAGAGAAGGCTACCGTCCGTCCGTAAGGTATCTTGTGAATTGAGGAATCTGCAGGAAAAGGTCGTATAGCGATTGTCCCCGAAGAAGTCGGACACGCTGATTACAATCAAAGATGAACCAATGACCAGTGGTTTACAATTGGAGGAATCGCAACAGCAAGGCAATCCTCTGAATGAAGAACTGGGTGAAAGACTGGTGGAACTCATCATGGAGAGACCCGTCACGCTCAATGTTGGAGAATTGATCACAGTAGCACCCTACCTATGTGATCATCTGTACAACACACCAGGTCAGCAAGTTAGACGATTGGCGGAGTTGGAAGTTCACAAGGTTGAGGTTGAACCGGATTGGGACGAGGAGGTACCCAGCATCACCCTAAACATCAGGAGGAACGAGATCCGCAATGTTCCAATTGACGGCAGATCAGGTGTAAACATTATCACAGAAGAGGCATACCGACGATATGGGCTGGGACCAGCAAATCCAGCACCCTTTTTGGTCCGAATGGCAGATCAAAGTAAGGTACGTCCAACAGGGATTCTCCGAGGGGTACAACTGAAGGTTAGAGGTTTCCACTATTCAACCAACCTAATTGTGTTGAGGATGAATAGTATGAAACACCCATACCAAATACTCCTTGGACAACCTTGGTTACGTCAGGCACGAGTCCTACATGACTGGGAAGCGAATGCCTTAACCATTCAAAAGAATGATCAGCGGTTACTGATATCCTTGAATCCGAAAACACGACTACCAAAATCAAGTACCCCGCGCGACATTGAGGATTACAACTGGCAGTCCGGATTGAGCGACGAGGATGAGGATGCTTTGTTAAAATGTAATCCTGATCTTGTGCAGATTGCAGAAGTGGATCTGTACCAGACGACGGTGGATTCCACGGATGCCATGAAGAACTTGGGTCTCACAGAGAAGTTTGTGAAACCAAGTGTGAAGAATGTGCGAGAAGAATCAGTGGAAAAACTGATTGAGCAATGAGACGAGAAGTGCTTGGAAGCGTACTACCACATCCACGCTATGCAGTCAAGGCAGAAGGCATGGCATGATCGTGCGATGCACAGTCATCAACGGGATCCTATCTGTGTTGGTGACTGGGTATATCACTACCAGGGTAAGATCAAACCTATTGGTCATAAGTTTGTGCCCAAGTGGAAAGGTCCGTATGTTGTGCGTGAGGTTAACCTCAACAGCAATGTACGACTTGAGGAACCAAACGATCCTGATGCTCAACATAGCACCAACATCAACAAGCTGACCAAGCTGCGACGTAACCCTCCACTCTTACTGCCCGAGACAGATGGTCAGGTAAGTCTGGGAGAGCCTCTACCAGCGATAGATGAAGAGTCCGAGTCAGAAAAGGAGCGAGAGGAGGAAGAAGCTGAAGTAGAAGCCTGGCGTACGGAAGTACACTGGGAGAAATCGAGCGATGAAGACACTGGCGAAATGGAAGTTAAGATGAAACTACGGGATACATACGGAAAACCGGAAAAGGAGTTCGATTGGCATTGGATCATGAGGACACCGCTGCACAAGTATGCACAACATCAAGTCAACATCAATCAGGAGATCACGGAGTATGCGATCAGAGGATTCCACGTGGAGCAAAGGATGTTGTGTTTTGAAGGAAGAGAAACACCAGTGACCGAAGCAAAAATTCGAAAGGCATTTGACATTCCTCAAGTAGGAGGAGAAGTCGATTCTACACGAGAAATTCCAACTGACACCAAGTGGTTGGAACCGTATTTACGGACGAAGGATCTGGGGGGTACAACCCATTTGTCCTATGGCAAGAAGGCGTTGGCACCTGGCTTCCAAAGACGGATAGTCACACTGGCACATGCGTTGGATTATGAGGATGGACTACAAGGAGTTAGACTGGAAGTGATGTGGATCTTTCACCACTTCCACAACGAATATCCTATTGATTGGGTGAGCATACTTTTAAAGCAGATGGTTAATGCAGTGTAGCGGGTGCAAGAAGCGAGAGATATCGGGGGACGCATCCCGATCCAATCACAGCTACTCTACATTATTATTACAACGGAGCCCAAATTAAGACGATTAATTTCACTGCACGGTGGCCAAGATATTAAGTCCCAATTATTTTTCTGTGGGCAACCAAAGTGGGACCTCAACCGTTGGCATGGTCAGGATGAATCGTCGTTTATGGGAGGAAAAGCCAAAAGAAGTTCCGACGGAGGAAAACACGATTAGGGTTTCTAAGTCGGAGCCAACGGTTGCATTTTTGACAGTGTTCACCATCAGAGAAAACACAACCAGGATGACGGCAATCGCAAGTTCTTCTCTCCTACCGCTCAAGGCGAAGAAGGCAAGGTGCGAGGGGAAGAACACCGACAGTGCCTGGTTCAACGACCGCAAACTGGGAGGTAACTTCAAATTGCTTAGAGAAGGGTTGATCGGACCATCTCCGGAGGAAGAGCGGTTTTACTCGCAGATGATGATGGCGATGGATCCAAGCAGGGGAACCATCTGATCCTGTTGAATAACAAGTTCTTCAGCAAGGTGTTCGAGTTCCCCAATGAGGTGTATGAGATGGAGGAGCCGCTGTCGAAGATCTACAACGAGTATAGGCCATACCTGAAGTAGGGGACGACCTGGGAGGAACATCTCGCAAGGAGAATGAAGACCAGGGGGCTGCAGCTATCCGAGTTCTGTGCCGAGGTGGTAGCAGTACTTCGCCCTCTTAGCGTGATCATGGGTTGCAGGAACAACCCGAAGAGCGTCCCCGTCAACGTGCTGTGGGCGTTCATCGCAGCGGATCGGAATTGGTTCATGAACTGGGCTATGATTTTTCAGGGGTCGTTTTTCCAAGTAGTCAAGACGGCGAGGAAGTTGATGATGAAGAACAATGGTGGCGACACCATCCTCTACCCATTTCTGGCTCACATGTCTACATTCCTTGATCTGAGGGTTGGGGACTACTACAAGTTTCGGCCCTACAGAATGCTGACCGACATCCCGGATCATCGGACAACTATGGCGTTCCTCAAGCGTGTGGAGACGGAGGAGGATGGCCTGTTCCGACTTTTAAAGCTGGGGGAACCCACAGACCGAGTGGTCACGGGGATTGAAGAGGAAGAGACGGACACAGGTGAAGAAGATGGACCAGCCGCAGGATCAGGATGGGGTGGACTGTACATCGACACCTTGTCCAAGGAGGGAGTTCAGCTCTACTTCGACGAGACGGCCCGAACACATCCGGTTCCGCGACTGGATACCCCACCACAGATCATCCAGATCATTATGACACGTAAGCAGCAGCATGGTAACCCATCCACGCCAACTCCAAGAACGGTGTTGATGGACTGGGATTGCCCACGTCAGCAAGTAAATCAAGAAAGGCAACTTGCACAAGAAGTTTGCAGGGCGAGGACAGGAAAAGCACCAGTGGAGCCAAGGGCCAAGAAAGCGGGAGGCTGAGGAGTAGGTGGTTCAGCAGCAGTGCAACTGCCCGCTACACCCCGAGGAGCTCACATCGAGGTAATACCTGTCCACCCCGCTTCTGCAAACTCCCCAACTCCCCTATGGAGTTCTGCACCACCTTTCGAGATACCGGTAGTCAGAGCCATGGAGGTGACGGATACGGAGCAAGAGCACCACCAGGGAGGACGGGAGGAGGAAGTTCCAGCGGACCCGTGGGGTGGGTTTGCTCAAGAACCGGAACCGGAGCCTGCCCAAGTATTGCTCCATCCAACCGACCCAAACGCCGAAGAGGAGATGGGACGACATCAGGTGTTGGAGCGTGTACCACCGGCACCACTGCCGGAGAACGGACAGCAGGAGGCTGTACCCAACGTGCGACCCATGGAGGTGGAGCGCTTGTCAAGTCGGCAGGATGAGACACGCAAGCGAGCACGTTCCCCACCCCACAACGGCAAGGGTGAACACCACAAACACCGCGGTGATGGAGAAGAGGAACCACGCCAAGAAGCTCGACCTTCTCGTCGCCAACCGTACAAGGACACGGCGCAGATCTTACTGACGCTGGCCCACGAAGAGGAGATCGGCCAGAAGTTGGAAGGAAGACTCCGTACGATGGAGGAGAAAGTGTCCCAGTTCGAGGGGCATCTGATTGGAGTACAGAAGTTCATCGAAGAACACCACGAACAGCTCCTCACAGCCATCACCAATCTGTCGGAGCGCGAGCGTGAGGAGTTGCGCCAACTCTGAGAGACCAATGCACGGTATGAGCAGTTTTTCAGCAACATGCTGCGCCCTCCTGTTCGCACCAAGGGACACTGAGAGGGGGAATTCACCTGGTACAAGCTCACTTCTGTCAGGTCTATCAAGTTCCTTTCTGCTCGAACCTAAGAGAAATAAAGAAAACTATTTACATGAGAAAATTGCTTCACATAAAAATGAAAAAAAAAGTACAAAAGGAAGGCACATCGATCAAGCAGTCGACACACTCCGAGGACGGAGTGTCGTTTAAGTCTGGGAGCGTGATAAAGGAAAAAGTCGGACAGAAGGAATATTCTGCAGCACAAGTTCAAACATCAAAATGCCGCTAAGTCCCAAACAGTTGGACTCAAGGTCCAACTGCCCAAGTTCCAACCCAACGACTCCAACTTCAGTTTCTCAGCGATCTCGGTTCAACACTCTACAGCAGCAACTCTACAATAGACTCGAACACCGGACGGGTACAAATGACCTGGAAGCGGTTACCAGGAGTGGTTGCTAGATGATGACATCCGTATTGCAGACACAAACCCAAAAGGACCATGGCGATAAGCACGGACACGTTGCCAAGGACTTAGTTGTGAGAGTGAGAATTTTATCCCATCTCTACTCTGCACAAAGGAAAGCTCTGTGAAACTTTTCTTTATCAACTGCTTGTGAGATTTGACTTCCTACTCTGTGTTCCGGGATCAACACCGAGATGCATTTAGTTTTCACTCAGTTTTACTTTCTGTTGTACTAATGCATTCACTTGTTTTGGGTTTTTGTTAATTCTGTGGCCTATGCCATCCTTACCCACCTTCATTTTTGTTGACGGCCAAGTTCTTAGTGTGGATCAAGGAGTTGTACGACCGGCCAATCGTGTAGCCTCTCTTTCTATTCTTGTCAGACTTGTAATCCAACTGGCGACCAAATACTCAACTGAGCCAACCATTTCGCAATTTCACCATTCCAACCCCTTTTCCCCTTTCCCCTTTGTTTCCTTCTTTTCTTTGTAACACTTGTTTTTCCATGTTAACACCCCAATTTGCTCTTTTCTAGTTTTGAGCATATTGAAATTGGACTCTATGGTTTTATAAAGAATAAATAAGTAAATCTTTGTTGACAAAATGTATCTATACATTAATAAAGTCACTCGACCCAAACATATCCATTCGAGAGACAAGATTTACACTAGAGGCAAAGCCTATAGTAGACCTTTTGAAGACAAAGGGGCACCCTTACTAACCAATGACTTGATCTAGAAATATACTCCTATTAATAAACTCACTCTTTTCCAATTTTGAGTATATCAAAACTGGATTTTATGATTTTATAGAGAATAAATAAGTAAATCTTGGTTGACAAAATGTACCTATACATTAGCAAGGTCACTCGACTTAGACATATCTATTCGAGAAACAAGATCTACACTAGAGGTAGGGCCCATAGTAGACATTTTAAAGACAAAGGTGTTCCTGATCAATCTTTCTTTTGTTCCCTCTTTTTGTTAGTGTGTGTAGTGCATGTGGTTTTCACCCTTTCTCCTATGGTAATTTACCATAGGATAACCATAAAGTGGAACCTAAACCCTCTATATGCCATGTGTTACATATTATATACCATATATCATGTGTTCAAAGGACAGTGGAGTGGAACTCGAGTTTCAAGGCTTTGGGCCACTGAATGAAGGAATGGAGCTAAACTCCTAAACTTGTAGCTAAAAAGCGAAAGAACTAGAGCATGGAGTGACTTTTGAACATTTAGCCCAAGGAGCGAAGGAATAGAATCATGAAGTGACTTAGAACAATTTTAGAGTATCTAGCATTCCAATGCTAAGACCAACATGCAAAATGGAGCTAACCAGAGTTTAGCATTATTTCAGCATATCGATGGCCTAACGCGAGAATGTAAGTACTCCACTGCTAACATGGTGTAAAACTTGGGCTTAAACCCAAGCCGAACGCAGAACAAAGATAAACACACAAGTGGGAACTAGATTATATCTCAAGTTGGTCAGCCATACCCACTATCCCTACTACTATACATTTGGAACCCCCCACAGACCCTTAAAAACAAGGATTTAATCTCCCTAGACTATGCTATGCCTCCTCATATTTTATTTATAATAATACTATATTATTCTTATAAAGACAATGAAAAGATTATAATTATTTTTTAAGTTAAATACTATATCATTATTAAGTATATAAAAAATAACCTGTAATTACTCAATGTTGCCATCCATACCAGATTTGAAGTGATCATTTCCAATAAAAATATTCCTAAGTGTATAGCCCAAACTAATGTATAGACCAAACTTCTCAGTATACAGCATATAAAACAAAACCAAATATAGTTTAACATAATTTTAATATACTGGTGGCCTAACACGAAGCTATAAGTATTCGAACAACTAATATAGTATGAAATTTAGGATTAAACTTAAACTGAATGTAGAACAAGGATATACAAGGTGGTACAAAATAATACAATATCATTCTATTTTATTTTAGAGAAAGGAAACTTGCCAACCATACGTATGTGAAGTTATAATAACCAAATGTGTACCCACTTGGTTCTTTGTGTATACACTAGATAATACTCATTGAAATGCATCCCAACACCAAGATTAATATGTAAAACAGAGCCAAACATAGTTTGGCATTATTTCAGCACTTAATACAAAAATATAAATACTCCACTAGTTAATATGGTACAGAAATTAGCCAAATCAAATGCAAAACAAATGTACTAAACCCCAAATAATACCCTATCAACCAGACCATTTGAAATGTCATTAACCTTTAGTTTCAATTGGGTGACTTATCCTAACTTTTTCTACATAAGTATGAAAAGAAGACTATCATAATGAAAGTTCTTGCAACTTCTTCGGCATAAATAGCATTGCAATACTCAATTCAATCCAACTCCAAGCATAAAACTGTGTAGAGCTTGAACAAGCAGCAATGGGCTTTCAATGGGTACACAATGGCCACTACCATCAATTCGAACTACTTTCAAAGCGCTCCCCTTATCAAACGTTTTGAAGGCATACACCATCTCGCTGGCAATGCTCACGAACTTTTCGTCTGCCTTGCCCACCACCACCAGTAATGGTATGCTTGCTGTGTGCAATTGCTCCCATAGGCAGCTAAAGGAAAGAAAGAAAACAGGTGAGCAAACATAACACAAAGCACAACAAACTCACGGTTGACGTCCAACACTTAGTTGCGATAATGCCCCAGCTAAGGCCACTTCATTTCCCTTATGCATCGCAAGTCTACTTGCTATCAAGTTTTTAAAGTCGGGATGACGCCTTAGGCTGCACAGTGACGAAGCCCGTGAGAGAAAAAGTATGAGTTCTCGTTCTCACCTCTTCCACAGAGGCCGTTTGTACCAATTGACAACGAAATTATCCAGTCCACCTAGGCGCAACGAAAGGGCCAAACTATCATCTTGCGTGGCTCGAATGATCCTGGCTTGCTTGTCTCGTAACCCGGGGCTACCAGATACGATTACAGCTGCTCTGATCTGACATAACAATCATAGAAACAGTGAGATACATATACAAGCTGTGACCACCTTTTGATGTTTGTGCAGAGCCATATATAGAGCTATTCTGGCTCCCATTGAATATCCAGCCAAGACAATTTCACTGCCTTCACTTAGCTGCTCCAGAAGCTCGGATAGCGCCGCTGATAAAACGTCTAACCCCCATTCCGCCTCCAAATTCCCTGTTACTGAGGAAGCCCTCCCGTGTCCAGGAAGATCCACAGCAAGGCACCGAAACGAGGACGCGAGCGAATGCATTACAGGCAACCAGTCTTCGGCACTTCCAAGGAAACCATGCAGGAATACCACAGTTTGCTTTTCCTGTATTCAAAGTTAGAAAGGCTCCGCGGCGAGAAACCCACCTGGAGCATACTGGCCACCTCCACAACGCGGAACGTGAAGCAATAACCTCCAAGGGCAACTGTTGACGTGAAGCTTCTGGCACGAGGCTTGGGTGGGTTGAACTGCAACAGTGTTGAAGCCACGGCGTTCACAGCGCCTGCGGAAACTATTCCCTTGTTTACAATCGAAGAGAAACTTCTCCCGACCGCGTCGCGTTCGATCCAGGCATATGTTCCAAGGCCGTGTGCCACTGACGGCAGCGGACTTTGGCCATCAACGAAGGCTGCAAACTGTGCGTAAGCTGCGAGAGAAAGAGAGCTCTCGAAGCAAGCGCTGATGACCGGCCTTATATTGTGGTTCAGCGATAGCCGACATAGCATATAAGCATTCTCAAAGCCTCCCAACCGTCCCGGTTTGATCACCTGCAAACGAACCCCAAATCGTGAGGGATACCACGAGATAAGAGAACACTCACCGCAGCAACTATATTGCCCAAAGGTGCGCTTTCCAGTACTTTTTCAAAGCATGAGGGGTTCAAATCGATCGTTTCGTCCAAGGCAACACGTACTTGAGTCTGTTTCAAGAATGCTGGCAAGCTGGCATGGTTGTTCACCGGTTCCTGTGTCAACCGCAGTTGAAAGAGAGCCAAATCAGCAACGACTGCTAATCACCTCCAGGTACTGGATGTCACACTCTCGCACAGCCTCCGCAAACTGCACAGCTTGCGACAGTGTCCAGCGCCTGTTTGCATCAACTCGGAGATGAATGCTGCGGCCAACTCTTTGTCTAACCGCAACCACGACAGCAGCATCTTGTGTGGGGAGCGCCCGCCTCGCAACCTGCCCAAGAATCAGTTGACAGGAAGTGACAGCAGAGTACGTACTTTCATCTTTAAAGTGGTAAATCCCTCGTGAACAAGCTGTTCGGCGACGGAAGCTACATCATCTGGGGTTCCTTCCGACATGTCAATCAGTCCACAAATAGATACGTCACTTGGACGGCCGTTGCAAACGCTCAAGAGACTGCAATTGTGAGATGCTGCCAAAGCTTCAAGCGCCGCCATCTCCAGACCACATCGAACACTTGGAAAAATTGTCTCGGCCTGAAAGTCAAGGAGAGACACGTAACCGGTATTTATTCTACAACAGCACGACAATATCTCGTTACCTGTGGACCCAAGTTTGTGCGCAGCCACTGAGAGAAGCTTCCGTCGAGAAGAGCCACATTTTCGGGAAGCTCGACCCCTGTTAGCTTCCCACACAATATGGAAAGCTGCATCTCCACATCCAAAAGATCCTCCTCGTGGACACCAGGCAGGGGTGCAACCTAGCTTATAACACATTAAGCGTATCTCTATGTAGTTTGCTTACCTCGCCATATCCCGAGAAACCATTGTTAAGGACGAGTCGGAGGAGAAAGCCTTGCCTGTAGAACTCTGCAGCTCCGGTGGTGAGACGGGAGGTCAGGGGAAAACTGCGGACAGCTCGGCCATGACAGAGCGCACAAGATGGAAAAAGAGACGACACTTACCTGTATGGGGAAGTCTCTACTGCGACTATGATTTTCTTGTCAGCAGATACATGCCTTGAAAGAACTGGTAAAACCCGGTCCAAGTGACAATGAATTGCTTGTTGCAAAAACCTGCAAGCTTATTATTCGTGATACAGCCAGAGCGATGGATTCTTACCTGTGGAAGTTGGCATTCTTCTGTATGTTGCTTGCTACTTCGATCACCCAGCTTGAAGTGCTTGTACGTGAATCTTGTAAAGCCCTCACAAGCTCCGCCTTGGACTGAACAAGTATGTGGTTTATCCTGAGCACAGAAACACAACAATGGTGCAAGGTCTTCTCAGAAAGACTGGTACCTGTGCGCATGACAGAGCTTATCCAGGTGAACGTCGTGCTCACTAGAGATGAGGTTGCGGAAGGTGACCGCTGGCATGAGGCCAGCTGCAGGCAGCAGACTGAAAATACCTCCACCACGGTTGTTTACCACAACCAGAGTCACTGGAGGCTGTGCTTCCCTGGATCACAAGACACTGTCAGTCAGGAGTGTGCCACTTTCTTCCTGCCAAGCAATGCATCAACTTTCAGCTTGATCTTTACCTCCCCGTCAAGAACATCAATCCATTGGTGTCGTGTAGAAAGGAAAGATCGCCTATTAGCAGAGTGACCTGTGCAGCACATCATCAAGAAGAATAAATGCACATACAAAGAGTAAAACACGCTTTGAGTACCCTCTTGTTGCTACCGGCTGCAAAGCCCACTGCCGTGCTTATAACGCCATCAATTCCACTTGCTCCCCTGTTTGCACCAATGCTTACCATCGCCGGCAGGTTCTGGTCGCCCAGGAGAGATTGCTGGTCCGTGAGACCATCCGCATACATGTCCACGTCACGAATCGGCATACTGTTGCCGAGGAACACTGCCGACTCGGTAGTAATGCTGGACGAGACAATTCGGGCGATACATGGTTCCGTTAGAGTCGCTTCCGCTTGGAGTTGGAAAAGAATCTCGCGCCGGACCTTTGCATTTCAGACAGATATTTAGAAGTTCGTCGAAAGAAGGTTCAATTACCGTATCAGACAGGACGTGCAGCCACATGCCATACGAATGACATCGCTCGGGAAACTCCGGCTCCGTCAGCTCTTTCATAACAAATCGCGCGAATTCGCCAGCCGACGACTTTATTCTGTGGGTCAACCTGTGGCCAGGATCATGACGGTAGGGATGCTCCTCCACCAGAATATAAGCACGTGGAGAGCACTCCTGTAGAAACTGCGACAGACGTTTGCTAGTGATCCGGCTGCCAATCTGCCAAAACTTCAGCAAGAAATGAAACCGGGAATTGCTTCTTACCTGCAGGATGATGTCGGGTGCCACGGATGGATGCAGGCTCGGGTTAAGCAAGACATGATCCAGGTTGTGGATTATCTTGACGTCCATGTCCTCCTCTTTCGAAGCCAATCTGAGGCCTGAAAGGACGTCAGGAACGAGCGGCCACCTGAGATGTTTGGCAAGCTTGAAAACTGCCCACGTTGTTTGTGACTGGTTAAGCCCGCCAGCCACAATCACCCCGCGGCTGGCACTGGCAATCAGGCTTGACACCTCCTTCATCTGGCTGCTTGTATACAAAGTGGCAGTGCCATCCAACAGACTGCTTGTGCTGCTGGGGATGTATGTTGTGAAAGGAGAAGCGCTTGCCATCCACTGACTAAGGCCCTCCAGGCACTCCAGATCCCACTCCGTACGTACAGCTTCCAAGGGCTCTCTGAATGGACAGTTGACGTGGACTGGGCCGTACGGGTCCGTGGTTGCACGGAATATGGCCGTGTCTAAAGTCGTGAGAACCATCCTTGCTGGAACTTCATCGGTTGCTGGAGGAAGATCAAAATCAAACCGAACAAAACTTCCAAAGTGTTTGACCTGCGTATCATTGATTCTTAAGCAGGGAACGCAAAAACAAGCCTTACTTGGTTGATGCTCTGATTTGCTCCCACATCTCTCAGTTCGTGTGGACGGTCAGCGGACAGTATCAGCAGTGGAACACAGTCTTGACTGGCTTCAACCACCTGCAGTCACAAGCGTCACTAATGACTCTATCCAAGGCGCTGCTTTGAAACACACACGAGAACAGTACAAACTTAACCCAAGGAGTGTTTGCTCAACACACAGCTGGGAGGAGGTTGGACATTGCTGTCCCAGAGGTGATGACGACGGCTGCAGGCCTCCTCGCACCTCGACCATATCCAAGTGCGTAGAATCCTAACGACCTCTCGTCGACACATGATATACAGGTTACTCGCGGATTTGCAGCCGCAGCTTCTGCAAGTGGGGATGATCGCGAGCCTGGAGCAACACAGAAGTACTGAAGGCCAAATTAGATGCAGCAAACAACAACTCACTGTCACGCCCAGCCTGCAGCACTCGTCGACTAGGAGCCGGGCCCAGACCATGTTGATGTTTGCCGCATCTTTGAGTTGCTTGCTCGGTTGGAGCAGCGCTTCAAACTGAGCAGCGTCAGAAGCATTTCGTTTTTACATATCAAAGGAACCTACCTGGCTTGTTTTCAGCTCTAGCTCATGCCATTCAGACGAAGAATTGGATCCTTCTACAATGCCGACACCAGCGTAGAGGAACATATCCTGTCAGCGGAATGCCAAAGGTATCATTGGCGCTTCAAAGAGAAGGGTAGCAACCTTTCGCTCACTGTCATTGTAGGCAGCATTCATTCCGCAACCAGCTTTTCCTTTAAGCTTTCTGACCAATGCCGACCTTATGCCCACGGCAAATTCAGCACCCTGACCACCAAACCACCCCACTGGTCCTGCATACATGCCTCTGTCGAACTTCTCTGCGACAGCACAAACGGACTACTTTTAGCTTCGAAATGATCAGCTTGTTACCCGTGCATGCTATAACATCTTTGGCAGCACCCGAAGGATGGCCACAGACTGCAGGTGTAGGATGCAACGCGGCTAGTAGATCGTACTGCAAAGCAAACGTCGAGCTCTCAGACAAGCAAGCAAACACCAGCTGACAGCATACTTCGTCACGTTTGTTGTTGAGCACGCCAAGAAATCGCGTGCATAGATGTTGGATCCTTGGCTGCTTGATTATTCCTTTTACAAATGCCAACTTGACGTCGTTGCAAACGCTCTGCACATGTAATAACGTTAGTATAAAGCGCCTATATTCGTGTAAACAGGCTCGTACCAGCATAGCAGATTGCACAGCCTCTTGCACGATTTGGAACTCTATGTGGTCTTTGCAGCTGCCACTAAAACGTTTCAGACATACTAAATGGTTGTCTTTAAGGGTATCGACCTTTGGAGAAGTTCAAGTCCTATCTGGTTGTCCTCCACGCTTGTTTCCCCACGGGGCCGAGTTGCAGCCACCGCTTCACTCGTAACAGACAAGCCATGTCTTGCAAAAAGCTGTTCGGGCTGTTGATTGACAATGGTAAGCACGATTCTTTTCTGTTTGTATACTAATGCCAACCGCTCACCGTGTTTCCAATGAATGCACTCCCATCTGGTAGTTGCAAACAAAACTGGTATGCTGAAGGATTTTGGTCCTGCAATTCTTTCACCGCGCGGCTCAGTTAAGTCACACAGCCAACAAAACCAAACTGACCTGCAAGGACGCCAGGAGAGTGAGTGGAGGAACTTCTCCGTCGATTTCTAGCCTCGTTTGACGTGCCATTACGACCTGAAGGCATCGAAGATAATTTCACCACGATGTATTGGATCGACTTACCTTTTTCATTGTTTCACTCTTTGTTTCGAGCTCTCGAAGGACAGTATTGACTTTTGCGTGCCAACAGCGCTCGTCGGGCTTGTGTGTTTTCACGACATTACTGAGGTGGAGTTTGTTCAGAGAAGCGCTGACCTGCACAGAGACCTGCGGAAAACACGAGGTTAAAACGTCTGAAACACTTTCTTTTGCGGTGGGTTTGGCTTACACTGCTTAATGCCGTCAGCAGCGTTTCTGCGGCCTTTTCGTATGCAACGTCCCCCCAGGAGAGATTTGCTGCAAGCAGAGAGTAGTTTCCAGTTTCGCACAGTTCGATCTTGGCAGCCAGCAAAACAATCAGATGCCATGCCCCGCTGCAAGGCTCTCCTCAAGTACCTGAGGTATGAAAAAGTAGAAGGTGCCGAAAGCTTGCCACTCCTCCGAGGCTTCAACTTCGGGGTTGAAGCGAATGGCACCATATGCGCGAATGAGAGGCGAGTCCTCGGAGAGGAATCTGACGAAAGAAAACGCGTCATTCTATGGAAGTGGTGGATGGAGTGACTGGTACCTGTTGATTGAATTCCAGTGTTTTTTAGAGAAGGGCTCGTCTCCCCGGAAGCTTGCAGCGGATCCAACGCCGGCCACAGTCACTTGGATGCTGCTGCCACCTGCGTGGGGTGGTGTGTTGCTCCTGGGCGAGAAATACATCCGAGGTAGCAAAAGGCTGCACTCGGGTTGACATTGCAGCCAATGCAACGCCTTGACGTTGGGAGGAAGCGGAACCTGTTTGTGAGATGGGCGACACTCTACTCTCGGCAGGGAGACGATGGAATAGACCAAAAAACCATACCTGGACCCGGAGAATGCCTTGGCCGAGGACTGGAGGACGAAGCTGGCACACAAAAGATTTGAGCGCCGTCAAGGCATCGTCCAAAGAGAGAACGAAAGGTAGCGTATGAGTTTCACATGTTCCCACGTAGTGGTGAGATTCTTGGTGGCCGGGCTGCTGTCCGAGGCCTTGAGCAATGCCGCCGGGTGGTGCTTTGGTCTTC
The DNA here is from genome assembly GCF_000143415.4 of Selaginella moellendorffii. NCBI lineage: Eukaryota > Viridiplantae > Streptophyta > Lycopodiopsida > Selaginellales > Selaginellaceae > Selaginella > Selaginella moellendorffii. The sequence continues at coordinate 201,447 of NW_003314333.1, forward strand.
TTGCACAAGCAAGCCAAAACAAGCAAACGAGACATTCCAGACATGAAAGAGCATTCTTCTTCTTACCGCTTGTGCGCAAACTGGACGACGAGCAGCGGAGATATCCACCTGGACCAACCTGCCAGCAATAGTCGGCGAATGTGATGGTGATGATGGTGGCCACCGCATTTGGCCCGCCGCCGCCACCGCCGTTAAGGTGGCCGCCATAGCGCGGGTCCTCTTATCCTATCCTCTTCTTCGTCAATAACTAAGAGGGACTAGGTTCGCAGGAGTCGAACTCGTCACCTAGGGCATTTTCCTAGGACAAAATATCTGAGCCGCCACGGACGAAGCTGAGCCGTTGATGGAGCATCTGAGCCATCGGGACCGCACGTTCTTTTAAAGACCAATGCGAGGGGGCTAGGGTTTTAGTGAGGGTTTAGAGAGCGCAGCGCAGGGAGGAGCGATGGCGATGAGAAGGTCGGGTGTCGTGGGGCGGCGTCTCCTGCAGAACGCGCTCCGCTACGGTGGGTATCCCGCATTGTCTCATTTTCTTTCGCTTTCTCCGTGACCACCTCTCTTTGTTTGGGTTTTGGCAGAAGAGGAGAAGAGGGTGCTTTTTGGGCCTCTCGCGGCGCCTGGCAAGCTCTTCGCTCTGCGCGGCTTCAAAACCCTGGGCTACCTCAACGCGGAGAGGAGCTGGCCAAGTCCCGATGACAGCGGCAGCGGCGCCACAGGCGCCACCGGTGGCGCGAGCACCGCCACTGGGCCGGTTGTCCCCGAAGGGAGCACGTCCAGCCGGGAACTTGATGGTAGCAACGCGGCGGCTGGCAACACGGGTGGCGGTGCCGCTGGAGGGGTGGGGACTTACGGCTCCACTAGCAGCTGGTCCTCTAAGCCAGGCACCGGCAAGACGTGGCCCAACCCGAATGCTCCCAGGGACATTCCCACCTACACCCCCAGCTCCTACAGCAGCAGCTCCAAGGGTGGTGGTAAGCTGTGGGACAATCCCAATGGCCTCCCCTACTGGGACTCCAAGTGGGATGATCCCACCAAGCCGGAGCTGAGGGCCAAGGGATGGACGTGGGATCCTAACCCGGCAAACTCCCACATGGGCACCTGGCCTGCCGATCAGCCACCTCCCAACCGGAGCCCGCTTGGCTTCTCTACTCCCAGGGGTGGCGGTGGCTCTTGGGACCGAGGGCCGAGGAGTAACTTTGGCGGCGGCGGCGGTGGCGGCTTTGGCGGTGGTGGCGGTGGCAACTTCAACCAGGGTGCCGGAGGGGGCCAGGGCTTCCCACAGGGTGGCGGTGGTGGTGGCTTCCCGCAGGGTGGTGGTGCTCCGGGCAACTTCCCGCAGGGTGGTGGTGCTCCGGGCAACTTCCCGCAGGGTGGTGGCCAAGGCGGTAGTTTCCAGCAGCAAGGGGCGGGAGGTGGTTTCCAGGGTAATCAAGGCGGTGGTAACTTCCCAGGCAATCAGGGTGGTGGTAACATCCCAGGGAATCAGGGCGGCGCTGGCGGCGGTAACTTCCCGGGTGGCGGAGCTGGAGGCAACTTTCCGGGACAGGGAGGGCAAGGAGGTCAAGGCGGCGGTGGTAACTTCCAAGGAGGCGGTGGAGGTGGTGGCGGCTTTCCGGGTGGCAGATAGATATGTTTAGCTAAGATATATGTGTGTTTGCCCTGTGGTTTGCTTTTATTCAACGCGTACACACTTAGTTTACACGGGGAGAATGTTAGATAGAAGCACGTAGGACGAGTCATGGAGCAATGGGTCCATGCGAATAAGTTGCATAGCGGCTCTAGATCCCCGGCCCGCATCCTTGGATGTTTGACAGGAAGCCAGGAGGGTTTTCCACGCAACATTGTCGGGCGCAAACGGCATGCCACGAATGACTTCTTCCGCCTCGGCTCCCACTCCTGCTCGTCCTAGGAGATCTATCAAGCATGCGTAATGCTCGGCAGTGGGTGCCAATCCAAAGTCATGCAACATAGACAAGAAGTAGTCGAGGCCGGTCGCAAGCAAGCCTGAGTGGCTGCAAGCGTGCAACATAACAGTGATGGTGATCCCATCCGGTTGTACATACGCCATTGTCATCACTCTGAAAAACTCCACGGCCGTGGCGCCGTGCCCGTGTTTTGCAAGAGCAGCGAGGATGGAGTTCCAGGCGGCCACAGCCAGCACCGAGTGCCGCTGCATCCTTTCAAACACCGTGGTGGCGTCATCCAAGCGCCCGCATTTGGCATACATGCACACGAGAGCAGTGCCGGACACGGGGTGGCCGTCGAGGCCGCGAGCAGCTACCTCGGTGTGCACGGCCCTCGACGTGGCCTCGTCCTTGAGCGCGCTGCACGCTGCTACAACCACAGCAAATGTAGCCGCATCCGGCATCACTCCCTCAGCTCTCATCCGCTGGTGAAGCCGGAGTGCTTCCTCCGCCTCCCCAGCCTCGACAGTGGCAGTGAGCATGGCGTTCCATGACACCACGTCTTTGGGCGTCAGCTTGTTAAAGACTGCTGCGGCCTCCAGCAGGCAGCCGCATCGGGCGTACATGCACACCAGAGCTGTTCCAACCACGGGGTTTTGGTCGTGGCCAGCAACTCGGATCCGTGTATGGACGCCCCTTCCCACTGCCAGGCCTCGGCCTCGATCCTCAAGCTGGCAGCACGCAGCACAGAGGGCAGACAGTGTCATTTCGTCCGGCTGCATGCCGTCCAAGTTCATGACCAGGAACATCTTCAGCGACTCGTCACCCCGCTCGTGCTGGGCATAGGCCGAGATGATCGATGTCCACGACACACGGCTCCTGTCTTGGATGTTGTCGAACACTCTCCTGGCCTCTTCTAGGCAGTGGCACCTTGAGTACATGCTGATGAGAGCGTTCTGGAGCACGGTTTGGGAGGCAAAGCCGGACGCAGCCGCTCGCGCGTGGACCGCCCGGCCTCTTAAGACGGTTTGAAGTCCCGGTCCCAGCTCGGACAAGGCACCGACGACCGCTACAAAGGTCACTGCGTTTGGCTGCACGCCTTCCAAGTTCATGCGGAGGTAGATGAGGCATGCCTCAACGTTGAAGCGGTTGTGGTGGTTAGCGAGAAGGATGGCATTCCACGAGATGAGGTTTCTCGCGGCCATGTTCTCAAACACCTGCCTTGCCACCTGAGTATTGCCCGACTTGGCATACATGGTGACGAGGGCGTTTTGTAGCGGAATGTCGAGCTCATATCCACACGCAACGAGACGAGCATGGATGGCCTGGCCCTCTGCGCCTGCCCCTAGGCTGGAGCACGCGCTGAGCACGCATGACAAGGTGAACGCATCCATGTCTGCCTGGGCTCCCTCCAGGTCCATAGTGTGGAACAAGCAGAGTGCTTGCTCTTGTTTGCCGTGGTCGATATAGGCAGCCAGCATCACCGTCCACGACACACTGTTCCTTCGCTCTATGCTGTAGAAAGCCTTTCTTGCTCGGTGCAAATCTCCGCACTTGGCATACATTTGCACCAGCAAGTTCCCAATAGCGGTGTCTTTGTCTTTCTCTATTGCTATCAACCGGGCATGGATGCGTGCACCTCTTTCTAGCGCCCTTCCACTGATGCACTCCCGTAGGAGCGAAGTGTAAGCCTCACGGTTGTACACTTCTGGCACTTGGCCCCACAGGTCATGGTTCATGAGCTCCTGTAGCTAAGATAGTATGCCCAGTTGGGGCAAATGCTGGAATTCTTCTGTGAATGGCTATTTAGCGCTTACGGAGCACCGGATGTCTCTTCAAGAGAAGAGACATGTGCCCCTTCACGTGCAGCTGAGGAACAAGGTATGTGACCTGATTGCATCGTTGAAGTCGTGTGGCAGGTCGCGAGATTTGGAGGGAGGGCGACGACTTCACCGGCAAGCAGCTGATTGCGGGCTGGAGCACAACATGTACGTTGCGAGCAGCCTGGTAGATATGTACGCCAAATGCGGTAGCATGGCAGACGCTCGCAGCGTCTTCGACGGGATGCCCCGGCCTCCTGACTTGGTGCTGTGGAATGCACTTCTGTGGGGATATGCTACCAATGGCGAGGGAGAGATGGTTTTGCTGCTTCTTAAGGTAATGCACGTAAAGCACCACTGCTGCCCCCTGCCAGATGCCCAAACCTTCACTGCGGGTCTCAAGGCGTGTGCCTCTCTGGCGAATCAAGAAGAGGACTCTCAGCTAGGGGCTGTGAAGATGGTGTCACTAGAAAAGGCGATGTTTATTTCCTCTCGAGCTTCCAGAATATGCAAGGACGATGACAGGCTCCTAGCCAACACACTCATCAGCGTCTATGGCAAGTGTGGGAGCCCAGTCGACTCCCACATGGTGTTTGATAGGTTGCTGCGGCCAGATGCTGTGTCATGGACCGCGCTCATTCTCAGCTATGCTGACAACGGGGATGGCCAATCCGCCCTCACACTCTTCCAACACATGCAAACAGATCGGAGCTATCCACCACCAAACGGGCGCACCTTTGTTGCTGTGCTCAAATCGTGTGCCAATTGCCTGGCAGCAAACGAGGAGGTGACGTTAATCGATGGTAAGCTCGTCAAGCTTGCGGCTCTGGAGGTAGGCATGGCTGTTCATGCCCAGCTGCTGCTCGTCATAAGCTCCAAGCCCGACAGGTACGTGGTGAGCTCACTCATGGATATGTACGTCAAATGTGGGAGCTTTGCCGATGCCTGTCTAGTGTTTGACGCTGCCTGGTCTAGACGTAACGTTGATCTCGTGTCATGGACCGTGCTGGTGCTGGGCTATGCTGGTGAAGGCAAGGCAGAGGCAGCTCTCGAGTGTTTTGAGCTCATGACGCGATGTGCAGGCTGTGATTCCATGGCTTTTGCTGCTGCGTTGAGAGCTTGCGCCAATGTGGCAGCAGCAACCATCGAGCCAGCAGGCAAGTTACGGGGCCTAGAAAATGGGATGGCTCTCCATGCTCACGCAAGAGAGAGGGGCTGCGAGGAAGACAAGGTTGTAGCCAACGCTCTTGTGGATATGTATGCCAAGTGCTGGAGTATGGTCGATGCTCAAATGGTCTTTGACAGGATGCGGCAACCTGATCTCAACGCTTGGACTTCACTCATTTTGGGCTATGTTGACAATGGCATGGCTGACTTGGCGCTGGAATCGTTTGCGTCCATGACTGCCACCTTAGATGCGGGGCTTGCAACTTATACAGCTGCATTCAAGGCTTGTAGCAGTTTGGCAGCGGCCAAAGTGAATTCGAGGGGTTGTCAGCGCCTAGCAATTCTGGAGAAAGGCATGGCGCTCCACGCTCATGCTGCCAGCCGCCACACCCTTGCTTATCACACAGTCGTCTCCAACAGCCTTGTCGACATGTACGCCAAGTGTGGCAGCGCTGACGATGCAAGCCGAGTGTTTTCCACAATGCTGCAACCGGACGTGGTGTCATGCAATGCACTCATGTCGGGAGCTGCAATGCCTCGGGTTGCTCTGCACTTCTTCGAGCTCATGCTACAGAAACAATTAGATGGCTGTCAGCCAGATGCGTGGACGTTTGCCGCTGCTTTCAAGGCGCTGGCACGTCTTGCGGAAGGAGAACAAGGGTCGGGCATCTCCGAAACAGGAAGGCCTGGCGGCAAACATGTGGTAGCAAAGCTGGTGTCTCTGGAGCGATGCATGGCCGTTCATGCGCAACTTACACAAACAAAACTATCGGACACGGTGGTTGCCAACGCCCTGCTGGATGTGTATGCCAAGTGTGGAAGCGTTGCAGACATGCGCCGTGTTTTCGACAGCATCAAATATCACACCGACGTGTCTTGGAATTCGCTCATCCGCGGGTGTGCCGTGAATGGCGAGGCAGAGCTCGCCCTGGCGCTTTCACGACAAAGAGATAGTAAGGCGTCCGATAGTGGGATCCCCGCGGCAAGGGCGTGCGCGGCACCTCTTTCGGCTTGCTCAAGTGTGGGGGACTCGGTCGCAACAAAGGCCATACACGCTCGCTTGTGCAGGTACCATGATCATGGCCCTCTCGACGATGGCGGGATCCTTGTCACTTGCCTCGTCGATGCGTATGCAAAGTGCGGCCGCATTGCTGACGCACAGCACGTTTTTGACTCGGCTGCCTCCGACAGCATTGACATTGCTGGATGGAATGCTTTGATCTCGGGATACAGCCGCTCAGGACATGTGAGCGCCGCGTCCGCACTGTTTGATCTCCTGGAGGAGAGCGGGCGTCCTCACCCAGACAGCGTAACATTCATCTGCCTTCTCACTGCGTGCAGCCATGGTGGATGCGTGGACAGGGCAAGGCACTACTTGCGAGTGATGCGTGATAAGTACGGCGCCTGTGCTGGCATTGAGCATTACCACTGCGTGGTTGACATGCTTGGCCGGGTGAACCAGCTGGATGCTGCTGTGGAGGTGCTCGAGGCAATGCCCTTTCAGCCCAATGCGGTGACTTGGACGCTGCTGCTAGATGCATCCTCCAGATGGAAGTGTGCTGGAGTGGGCCGTGCTGCACTCACATCGCTAGTTTCATTGGGATTAGATTATGAGGCTAGCAGCTACGTGCTTTCGGCCAACGTAAACACAGGCTAGCGACTGCAGGTGTCGCCGCAAATGCCCACACAGGTCATCTGCTTCAATGCCAGGGATCTGGACTTCCCTACATAGAAATGGATATCGATGCCGCACCTCCAACGTGGAGCAGCTGGTGGCGCCAGTGTGGAGCCTAATTGCCGCGTTAAAATCCGCGTGCAGCACAAAGAACCTCGAGTTTGGGAAGCGAGTCCATGCCACAAGTGAGGGGACGCAGCTCTTCGCCTCCAACATCTACGCCGCCAACACCCTTGTCAGCATGTATGCCAAGTGCAGCAGTGACATGGCCGATGCGCAAGCGGCGTTTGATGCCATAGCCGAGCAGGAGCGCGACGTTATCTCATGGACCGCACTCGTGCTGGGATATGCATCCAAAGGCATGGGCCGTGTGGCCTTGGACCTCTTCCAACGCATGCAGCTGGAAGGCGGCTGCGAACCCGATGCCCGGAGCTACACTGCGGCTTTGATGGCAGTGACCAGCCTAGCACGCGACGACGTTACTTGCAAAAGGTTGTGGCTCGACATCGGCAGAGACCTTCACGTCCAGTCCGTTACCAGCGGATCATGTGGCTCGGACGTGTTTGTGGCGAGTGCCCTTGTGGACATGTATGCAAAGTGTGGGAGCATGACGGATGCCCGAGCTGTGTTTGACGCAATGCCGCACCACGATCGCGACGTTGTCACCTGGACGGCCTTGATCCTGGGATATGTGGACAACGGGCAGCCTGCTCAAGCTCTACACGCATTTGCTCAGATGCATGATCCGAGTGCTCTGACTTTCGTGGCGGCGCTCAAGGCCTGTGGCAGCCTGGGGGACCTCCACCGCGGGATGCTTATTCACTCTCAAGTTGCCAAGACTGGTTTGGATTCCAAGGACACGTTTGTCGGGGGCAGCTTGGTTGACATGTACGTTAAATGCGGCAGCCTTGCAGATGCGTGGGAAACATTCCACAAGATGCAGCGCCGCGATGTCGTGTGCTGGACGAGCATCATCCTGGGCTATGCAGAAACTGGAGATTACAAGGTCGCATTCAGCCTGTTTGCATGGATGCAGCTCGAGGGTTGTCAACCGGACGCCCGATGCTTTGTCGCTGCGCTGACGGCATGCTCTAGACTGGCAGCCGTGGAGGAAGCACAACCAGCCTGCGTGGTCTCGGATGGCAAGCATGGCTATCTTGGAGATGGTGGTCTAAAGCCTTCAACTCTGAAGTTGAAGGCTTTAGAGAGAGGGATGGGGCTCCACTCCCAAGCCTGGCAATGCGGCCACGACGGAGATATGTTCGTTGCAAACGCGCTTGTGGATCTCTACTCCAACTGCGGAAGCCTTTTAGATGCTCGCGGGACGTTCGACAGGATGTTCCACCGTGACGTGGTGTCGTGGAATGCCTTGCTCCTGGGATGCGCGGAGAATGGACAGGAGCTATTGGCTCTGGATCTGTTTGCGTGTATGAGGCACGAAGGTTGCAAGCCGGATGCTCGAACACACGTAGCTCTTCTCGTAGCATGCGGCAATGCAGCTATCAGCTATGGGAGGGAAATACACGCAGAGACATGCCGGAGTGGCCTCGAGGTCGAGGCATTCGTTGCAAGCTGCTTGGTCGGGTTCTATGGTAAATGTGGGAGCATCGGCAATGCCGTGCGTGTGTTTGAGACGCTAGACAGTGTGAGCCTGGTTACATGGAACGCGCTCATGGCTGCTTGCAGCTGCAACTGTGGCTCTAAGCTCGAGCAACAAGTCACAGTGTTCACCCTGTTTGAAAGGATGCAAGCTCAGGGTGTAAAGCCAGACGGTGTCACTTTCCTGTGTGTGCTCACCGCGTGCAACCATGAAGGTCTAGTAGACAGAGGCATGGCCTGCTTCGAGTCCATGTCCTCTAAGCACGGCCTCGGCCCAGCCATTCAGCACTACCACTGCATGATTGACATGCTTGGGCGAATGAACCAGCTGCATGCCGCCTTGGACTTGGCTAAGACGATGCCTGTAGAGAAAACATTGGTGACCTGGACCATACTGCTGGATGCATGCAAGAAGTGGAAGAACTTGGCAGTGGCACAAGAGGCATTTGAGTCACTACTCAAGCTTCCTGGCGGGAACTTGCAAGCGTCCGCATACGTTGTCATGGCAGGATTGTATGGAAGCCTGGGCATGTGGCAGGAGCAGTCTAAAGTGCTAGCCATGGCTGTCAAGTGACGATCGAATTCCATCACAATGAGTATGCGCAGTAGCATTGTCACCTCCGCCTCCCTTGCTCATCCCCAGGGAGAACATGTCCGACTTCTCCTTCCACATGCCCACACTGCCGTAGATGTTGCCCATGAGAACGTAAGCGGCATCCTCCGAGTCGTCCAGCTTCATCACACAGTCGAACGCCAGCCTTCCCAGCGCAACCTCCTTCCACTTGTGACAGGCGGACAAGACGGTCATCCACGTCACGAGCTTCGGCTTGAACGGCATTGCCTTGACCATTGCCACCGCCTCGTGAAGCCGGTTAGCCCGGCCCAGCATGTCGATGGCGACGTGGTAGTGATGAACGTCGGGGTCAACCCCATACTCGGCCGGCATGCTGCGGAAGCATTTCATCCCCTTATCTACGAGGCCTGCGCGGCTGCATGACGTGAGAAGTGCCGTGAGAGACATCTTGTCTGGCTCGACTTTCTCGAACACCATTTGATGAAAGAGATCGAACACTTGAGCCGTGGCTCCCTGGCAGCTGTAGCCCGATAGCATGGAGCTCCATGACACCACGTCCTTTCTCACCATCCAAGCGAAGACGAGCTCGGCAGCAGTTAGGCTGCCACACCGGCTGTAGCAGTCCACGAGGCAGTTTGCCACAATGGTGTTGCTCTCCACTCCTTGCCTGCAGATAACGGCGTGAATCCTCTTGGCGGCATCCAGTGCAACGATGTTACCGCAGGCAACCAACGCCGCCACAAACGTCTGGGGCCGTGGACTGTAGCCTTGCTGCTCCATGCACACGAACATGTGAAGAGCACCCTCGGCTTCTCCATTCTCGGCATAGCCAAGCATCATGGCAGTCCAAGTAACAGCATCTCGCGCTTGAGTGCTGTCAAACACCTTCTTGGCATCAAGCAGGCTCCCACACTTGGAATACATGTCGATGAGCGTGTTTGCCACAAACGGGACTGAGTCACAGCCACTTGTTCTCGACTGAGAGTGGACGTCCATACCCCTCTCCAGGCATCGTAACTTCACAAGCCTTCCATCGACCAGCCGCCCTTCTTCCTTGGTTGCAAGGCTAGCACAAGCCATGAGAGCTGCGACGTAAAGGCGAGAGTTGGGAGCAAAGTCCTGTTGATCTTGCATGACACTGAAAAGCATAAGTGCTGTTTCGGGCTCCCCATTCTCGACATATCCCAGAGTCAAGACTGTCCACGACACAATGCTATGGCACGGAATCCTGTCAAAAACAGCGTGGGCTTGAGGCATGCTCCCACACTTTGACAAGAGGTCCATGAGCGTGTTGGCCACGAACACGTCCAAGCACCCGTTAGTTGACGCTTGCCAGAATATAGCCATGCCTCTGTCCATGCACCTCTTTCTGTTGTCAACTCTCTTGCCTTCCTCCTTGGCAACCAAGCTCGCACAGGCCACGAGAGCAGCAAGATAGGTGCGCCGGTCCGGCAGGCAGCCCTCGTCCGCCATGCGCGAGAAGAGTTCCAAGGCTTCCCCGCCTCGTCCAATCTCCGTATACGCCAGGATAAGTGTTGTCCACGACACGGCATCCCGGCGCTGCAACTTGTCAAACTCGGCACGAGCCTCCACCAGGTTTCCACACTTGGCATACATATTCACGAGCGAGTTTGAAGCGTAGCTGTCCTCTCCATCGCCCGTCAGGTGTCCCTTTTCAAGAGCATCAGCCTGGATCCTCTTGCCAGTCCCGAGTTCCTTGAGAGTGCCACACGCCTTGAATGCAGCTAGGACCGTCTGCCTGACTTGGTAGCAATGCTCCTGTGCAGCTTGCTTTCCTCCGAGCACCAGCGGGCCGTCATCTCCAGTCATGGGTTGCCTCCAACTCCATGTGTGGATCCGCGTCCACAAAGCCCTTGGCGGCCTGCATCCCTGCTGTGGAGCCAAGTGTGGGCACCGAGGCATACACCGCTCCTTCGCCCCCAACAAATAGAAACTTGAGCAAAATATCAGACCCCAAGAGCGGCAGCCGAGGTTCTCCGCCTCATGGCCACCAACACCTCGAACTGCTCTTGCCACATCCCAAGGCTGCCGTAGATGTTGGCCATCAGAGTGTAAGTGGCAGCATCGCTATCATCCAGCCTCAAGGACGCCTCAAACGCGAGCTTCCCCAGCGGCATGTTGTTCCACTTGCGGCACGCACCCAGCACGGTTGTCCATGTCACAAGTGTGGCTTCAAACGGCATGCTGGCAACCATGGCAACCGCGTCGTCGAGCCGGTTGGCACGTCCAAGCATGTCTACCATGCAGTGATAGTGCCTGATCTCCGGCTGGATGCCGTATTGAGCATGCATTGTGGCAAACAATCGCTCGCCATCGTCGACCAATCCTCCATGGTTGCAAGCGTTGAGAAGAGAGATAAACGTCACAGCATTGGGTTGCACGGCTTCGTTCTTCATGTCCTCAAAGAGTCGAAACGCCTGCTCGGTTCCTCCTTGGCAACTATAGCCCCCGATGAGTGCGCTCCATATCAGGACGTCCCTTGTTGTTTCCACACCCGACGCATCAAACACGAGCTGCGCGTCCAGCAGCCTCCCACATTTGCCGTAAAAGTCCACCAGCCGATGCACCACGAAAGCATTGCCCCTGTCCAGCTCCTCGCGACAAATAAGAGCGTGAATCTGTCTTCCGGCATCCAGCGCCACCAGGTTCCCGCAAGCCATGAGTCCGGCAACGTAACTCCTTGCATCGGGCGCACAGCTCGAACTCATCCTGGACAAGGTCTCGAGTGCCACCTCGTCTTCACCGTTCTCTACGTACCCCAGTAGGAGCGCATTCCAGGACACAAGGCTCCGGCCCTGCTTCATCGCATCAAACACTGCTCGAGCATCGGCCACACTCCCGCATTTGCAGTACATGTCGATGAGCGTGTTCGAAACAAAGACGTCCGACTCACACCCGCTCTCGGCTGCCTGCGAATGAATCCGTGCCCCGGTTTCCAGGCTCTGGGCCTTGACAAGCCTACCGCTGCCAACTTCTCGTTGCCATTCCTCCTTGTCTGCCAAGGCCGCACAGGCTTTCAGAGCGGCGACGTAAGTCTCGGCACCATGGCCTTGCATGCGCTGATACAGCTCCAAGGCGAGGCCACACTCCCCGTTGTCCGTGTAACCCAGCATCAGCGCAGTCGACGCTACCACGTCGTGGCTCGGCATGCGCTGGAAGACTCGACAGGCCTCCACAAGGCACCCGCACTTTGCATACATGAACACAAGCGTGCTTGCGACATAGACGTCAAACTCGTAGCCACTCGACCTTGCTTGTGCATGGACAGCCCGTCCCTTGCTCAGGCCCTCGTCTCGTGACGAGTGTTCCGCCACGCTGCAACAGGCCGTGAGAGCCGCAACAAAAGTCCGAGAAGTGGGAGCACAGCCGATGCGAGCAAAGAGGTCAAGAGCAGCGTCACCGTGCCCATTGTCTGCGTAGCCGGAGATCATCACGTTCCACGACACAACATCGCGGCGCACCATCCTATCGAACACGTTGCGGGCATTGACAAGGCTCCCGCACCTCGAGAAGACGTCGATCAGAGTGTTGGCCACGAAGGTGTCCGACTCGGCCCCAATCTCCACAGCTCCGGCATGAAGAGCGCAGCATTTGTCGAGGGACGCCACCTTAACGAGCTGGCCATCCATGAGCCGCCCCACCTCCTTGTCTGCCGAGGCCGCGCAAGCCACAAGCGCGGCCACGAAGGTCCGCGAGCTTGGTTGGCAGCCCCCCTGCGATGTCATGCTCGCAAACAGCTCCAAGCCCATGTCACCCTGCCCGTTCTCCGCAAAGCCGAGTATGAGGCAAGTCCACGACACGAGATCGTGGAGCGCCATCCGGTCGAAGACCGCCCGAGCATCGAGCAGGCTGCCACACTTGGCGTACATGTCGATGAGAGCGCTGCCCACGAACAGATCATTCTCCACCAGCTGCCCAGCCTGGGAGTGCAGAGACATTCCCCAGTCGAGGGCATCGAGCTTGGATTTGGTGGCGGCACTGGCAACACAGGCCCGGAGCGCGGCAAGGAACGTTGGAGCGGTGGGCGGGCAGCCGGAGGACGCCATGCAGTCGAGGAGGTGGCGGGCAGCGGCCGCATCGGCAGTGGCGGCGTATCCCAGAATGAGGCTGTTCCACGACGCCTGATCGTGGCAAGGAATGCGCCAGAACGCGGCGCTCGCATCCCTGGTATGCCCACACTTGGCATACATCTCGACGACGGCATTGTGCGCGTAGATGCTCCAGCCGCCCCTTTGCTCCGCGCCGCGGTGAATGCTTCGCCCCGCCTCTACCTCGCCTGTCGTGCCACACGCCTTGAGCGCCGCGATCACGCCCGCCCATCTCACCCCCTCTGCCGCCTCCCGGGCGGTCTGCTGCCTATACGAGAAGAAGCACCCGATCGAGCGGCGCATTCATCGCATCGCCCTAAAACGCGAAGTGGAGGGAGGACGAGGGCTGACGTGTACGCGTGACGCCACATTCTCCCGCCAGCTGGCGGCGAAATTTTGATTTTTGTGTGAATGAATCAAAGTCGGACAGGGCGGCTGGGGCTTTCTCCCTTCGATCTCGTGGCTCTAATTCTCTCTCTCACTTGGATTTGTCAATTCGATTCCTGGCAAGGGCTGCTCCAGCGGCCGCGTGATTGCAACGCGTTTACAACGAGCTCCATGAGTCACGCGAGATCTAAGCTGCCCTGGTGATTGATTAGGGTATCATAGGCCGCTATGGCCGGACAAGGTGAGTTCCAGGAGCTGGTGGAGACTCTCATTGGGCTGCTCAACGAGATATCATCCCTGGGGGACTACGCCAGATCGCACCGCAAGGAATGCACCAATCTCGCCCGCCGACTCAAGCTCTTGGCCCCGCTGCTGGAGGAGGCGAGGGAGGCCAGCTCGCTTGATTCCCTTCGCCCCTTCCACGACCTCAAGCTCGTTCTCCACTCGGCCAAGGACCTCCTCTCTCTCTGCCACAAGGGAAGCAAAATTTTCCTGGTAAGCCGCAAAGTTCTCCTTTGACTTGCCTGAACTGCGGATGGAAATCTAGATCATGAAAAGAGAAGGAATTGCCAGCAGCTTCCAATCCGTGACCGCGGATTTGGAGCATGTGCTAGATTCCCTGCCATACAATTCACTGAATCTCTCGGAAGAGGTCCGAGAACAGGTATGTCGACCAAAACCTGTCTTCCTTGGTGAGCTTTCGATGATGATTGTGATCCATGCGCAGGTGGAGCTGCTCCATGCGCAGCTCAAGAGGGCCAAAGGCAAAGCAGAAGTTATCGACACGGAGCTGATCGAGGACTTGATGCGATGCAGCACGAGTGACGAACGAGACTATGATAGAATGGCAGCGGAGAGACTAGCCGACAAGCTACACCTCAAAACCTGGTCCGAGATAAAGGAGGAGGAGTTTCGTGCGCAGGAGAGCCTGAAGCTGGACAAAGGTGGTGACCTTGACGCTGCAATCAAGATGGTGCTGGGAAGGCTCAAGGGCATTGCCATCTCGGACGCGGACGAACCTTATGTTTCAATCGACAAAGCACGAGTTGACTTCGCTATGAGAAATCCCTTGTCACCGTCACCGCGATCAGACAAGCTGAGCAACCCAGCCATTCCAGAGGATTTCCGGTGCCCAATCTCGCTGGAACTGATGAAAGACCCCGTCATCGTTGCAACTGGCCAGGTTACGTGCTCTCATCGTGAATTCTTTTATTAATTGTCGTGATTCCGCAGACTTACGAGCGCTCCTACATCCAAAAGTGGCTAGATGCCGGCCACAAGACATGCCCGATAACGCAGCAGACGCTCCCGCATCTGGTGCTGACTCCAAACTATGTTCTCCGGAGTCTCATCTGTCAGTGGTGCGAAACCAACGGGATCGAACTGCCAAAGAAAGTTGGCACGAGTCGGGGTGGTCACTCGTCCGACTTGGAAGCATGTGGAGACAGGGTGGCCGTAGAGGCGCTACTGCAGAAGCTTTCCAGCCCCCAAGTGGATGTGCAAAGGATAGCTGTGGCGGACCTCAGGCTGCTGGCAAAGAGAAGCATCGACAACAGGATTTGCATTGCAGAAGCTGGAGGTGTTCCGCTGCTGATTGGACTCTTGTCATCGACGGACACGCGGATACAAGAGCATGCAGTTACCGCTCTGCTCAATCTCTCCATCCACGACCCCAACAAGGCTCAGATCGTCCAGGCAGGTGCTATAAATCCGATTGTCGAGGTTCTCAAGTCAGGCAGCATGGAGGCAAGAGAGAATGCCGCTGCTACGCTCTTCAGCCTCTCGGTTGTGGACGATAACAAGGTGACGATTGGCCAGACGGCTGCGATTCCAGCTCTAGTGAACTTGCTCAGAGAAGGCACTCCCCGAGGCAAAAAGGACGCAGCCACTGCCCTTTTCAACTTGTCCATATACCAAGGCAACAAGGCCAAGGCAGTGAGAGCTGGCGTGGTTCCGCCGCTGATGGAGCTGCTGGATCCAAACGCAGGCATGGTGGATGAAGCTTTGGCTATTCTGGCAATACTCGCAACGCACCAGGAGGGGCGCGTTGCAATCGGCCAGGAGTCAACCATCCCACTTTTGGTGGAGCTCATACGTTCCGGCTCGGCCAGGAACAAGGAGAATGCAGCTGCTGTTCTCCTTGCTCTGGGCCAGAACGACGCAGCTCATCTTGTCACAGCGCAACAGTACGACGCCGGGGTGCCTTTGGCGGAGCTCGTGCAAAACGGCACCAGCAGGGCCAGGCGCAAAGCGAGCTTGATCCTGGAGCTGATGCACAAGCAACAGCAAGAACAGTTAAACAAGCAACAATAACAACGTAAGACGAAGAAGAGAAGCAGGCAGGACCAAACAACTCAATGTCGTCAACACTTTCTCTACATGCTTGCACACATGGAGGGTGGTGCTCTGTGCTCAAAGTTGCCCAGGAAGGTCCACCATCAATCAACAACACACGCAGAGCTTGGCGGTTTGTTCATTCACAGTGCTGCTGCGGCTCGGCTCAGAGACAAGATTCAACGAACGCGAGCTTGGTTTGGATGGAATGTTGCTGAGACATGCGGAGCTCTCGGCTCCTCTTGTTCCAACACAGCCGTGATGACCATGCATTTAGAGGACGCGGACACCTAATGATTGAAGAGGAACTGCCCTTTTAAGTGATTCACTTTGGCTTCGCTCTTTCACACATGAAGAGGCACAGATACTCCCGACTTCGTTAACATCAGGAGCAGCAGAAAGTCCACAATCAAGTAAGAACAATGCTCGTGACTTGGATTGTCCCACTGCCGCAATCGCGGCTGCTTTCTGACTCCTGGAGTTTCGTTTTCCGTTGGCTCAGGATAAATACTTGTAATCCGTTCCGGAAAACTGCAATGTACGACGAATACGGAGTTACCGTCTTTGTTTGGGACTCCCCAAGCTCCGTTTCTTCGCACTGTGTTGGAACGGAACTAGAGTTCCGTGGTGCTCGTTTGCTCACGGTGTTTGGGGGACTTGCAACCAAGTCCGCATTTGGCAGCAATGCTTCTGGGATGTCGTATCCCAAGTAAGCTGTCGATATGGGTCTGGCACATGCAAATGCCCTCGTCAACCTCACTTGGATACTTACAGCAGCAAATAACCTTGGGTGGCAATTGTGTGCCTGTGCTTTCTCCTAGAGAAGCTGCTCCAAAACTAGCGAGATTCTGCTTCTACACGGTCAATTTTGTGGCATGATTGCTCTCCGTTCTGGTTTTCTTCGAGCTGCCAAGAATCTTTGTGGCTTTGTACGATGGGAGCCTTCATCCTCTTCGGTTCTTGCGTACTTCTCCAGATGAACTTGCCTGATGAAGACTACATAATATAAATCTGTTGCCGCAGCTTACCTGGAGAGAGCTCAGAAAGAATCGGTATAACACACCTGGAAATTCCATGCGAGGTGGTGTGAAACAGCTTATAGAGCTGCGAGCAAGATCCAGAGCGACAGTGAAAGCCGCACAATAGTGGGAGCCGCTAAGATGGCAGATGGCAGTCTTCTAGATTAGCGTGGGACGCGATGAGGTCCTCTGTGTAGGCCCATAGCTCTTTGCCCAGCTCCATGTCGCTGGCATACTTGCTGCCTGAGGTTTCCTGGCAGTCTGCAAAGTATTTTCCGGAAATGCCCTCGACATCTGGGTGTGCCGCCACGTAGCATGTTGTAGCTGCTCCTTGTTCAATCGTCTTCAAGAATGGTTCAATCCACGAAAATGCCACTGGAACGGGGCAAAGATCAGAATCAATCCAGATGGAATATTCAGGTAAGCTTTCTCACAGCCTGCTGGTTCAGCAAATTTCTCAACGAAGCTGCTGTTGAATACTCCAGGGTGCAACGCGTTCACGGAGATGTTCACTCCTTGCTCCTGGAGAACGTTCAGACCAGAGGAGCAAAAACAAAGTAAACAGGACCAACCTCGAGTCTACGTGCCAGTTCCTTGGCAAACAATATGTTGGCAAGTTTGGTCTGTGCATAAACCGTGGACAGTCCATGAATGCTGCAAATTCATTGTAATGTGTAAGTTTTCTTTATAACCATACCATACTATACCTCTGCAAAACAGGGACTGCGAACATCCAACTTTTTCTGTGAAGATTCTTAAAATTAATTCCCCGAGCACTCTCGTGTTGGCTGGAAGCAACAACGACAATTCTGCCTCGGTTGCCGGATTGCGTTGCAGTCTCCTCTATCAAGTCGAGCAGTGAGTGAGTGAGAACGAAATGGCCAACGTGATTCACTGCAAATGTCATCTCCAGGCCATCCTCTGACAGGACGAACTGGCTTGAAGCGATTCCTGCATTGTTACTTCAGACATAACTTTGTCAACCATGAGCTTTAATTTGTGTGTATGAAGATACTTACATGAGTATGTGAAGTGGCAGGCCCAGAGCTTTGAACTTAGCCACGAAGTTTCGCACAGAGTACATCGACCCGAGATTGAGATGGAGCACGGTGACCTGTGCATTGGGTGTTTGCTCCAAAATCTTGAGTTTTGCTGCGTGTGCAGCCTTAAGGTTCTCGGAGGCAATGACGACATGAGCACCTCTTCTTGCGAGCACTCTAGATGTTTCGAATCCAATCCCAGCGCTACCGCCTGTACATGGAGGAAAGGTATGGTGTCGATGCCGAAACCGATCAATTCCCAGACCTGTGATGAGAACAACTTTGGAATCAAGGGAGATGCCATCCATGACTTCCTCTGCAGTCGATTTCGCGCGGCTCCTTGGGCTCTGTTCAACCTTGGGGGAGACAAGGCTCTGGAGCTCCTCTGTATAGCATTCATTCATTTTGCTGTTCGACCATACCCATGAATCTAGAACAGCACAACTGCTTACTCAGTGATCCGAGAAGGGCCTCTTGAGGCGGAGCTGCCCGTGCCACAACCTTGGATCTCGCACGTTTGCTGCATTTCCTGCTACTTCTGGGCTTCGCTGTTGGTGCAGCTGATGCAACTGGTAACTGGAGCTGGAGTGATGCAAAACGGGTTGCCATTTGTTCCAATACGCCACAGACTCCTACATGGTAACTCCTTAGCACACTCACCATTCATTAGTAACGGGACCACTGGTCCGTGGGTGGCTGGGAGGGATGGGTCACCTTGTCCTTTTGTTTTTCACGTGAATGAAGGAATTCAAGGGCTGTTAGGGACTGCAGATCTTGGGAGATCGCCATCATGACAATGTTTTCGTGCCTTATGGCGTATATCTGGCCATTTACCTCGGTGGAACGGAGGAGAGCTTCAAGTTCAAGGAGTGTAATACATTCTAAACACCATGTATCATTATTTTATTCGCTCTGAGCCAAAAGCATCCTCGCTGTCTTGCTACATTCTGCCGTTCTTTGCTCGCCTTGCTGTCTGATAGCGTGGCAAGTTAGGATGTAGGGTTATGTTACGTAGGAGACACTTCGTAGAACAATTCTAAACACAGAGAGGAGAATAATGACTAGTTAGAACTATTAGCTAGAGCTCTCTCTCCTTCGAACAATCTCTTGTGGACTTTAGCAAACAAAGATGGCTGCGGAGTGCAACTGTTGTCAGTCGTCTTGAAGTTGTCAAAATCCAAGCCGACTTTAGCAGCAGCAAGCCGCAGCTCGGGGACAATGGACTTGGGGAGGCTTGAACTCCGTGTGTAGACAACAGCCCCACCATAGCCGTCCCATGCATCGTTGGACCCGGTGTAGTACACGAAAATGTAGTCGTCCGGTTGCTTGTTGAGCCGCGCGGAGACGATGAACCTGCGCAAGAGCCCCCAATCAATCCATTAATTGCTCATGAAGGATTCGCAGCTATGCTGGCAATCGCGCACCGGACCCACGCACACGGAAGCTTTCCTTATAAGATTCATGGCGGTTGTTGGACGTTTGCTCACCAATCTTCTCTGTAATTGAGGTACTCGTTGTCATGATTGGAGAGGACTCCCGGGCGTTTGGGATTCTTCTGCACAAAATTTTGTGTTGCGTCGCGTGTGATGAAGCCGCCGTCGGGGGTGGTCACCCTCCACGTCAATTTTCCGGTGAGCTTGTTGGGGCTGGCCGAGAACTCATGGACTTGGCAATCGTAGAGATCGAACAAGGGATTGAGACCGCTGGTAATATACCATGTGCCTGTGAAGTCTTGGGTGTTGAACTTTTCCACCAAAGCGCAGTCTGGTACCGGGTAGGTGCCGTCGTTGGCACTTTGAGGGATGCACTTTTTTTTGCTCAGGAGGCATGTGTTGAATTCCTCTACGACCTTGTTCTGGAAAATGTCTCCACATCTGACCTATATTCGGAAACAAAACGAGAGAGAGAGAGAGAGAGAGAGAGAGAGGAACAGAAACAGAGTGAAAAACTTGATCCCAGAAAGTCTATAAAATCAAATAATACTTGGCACTTCAAGTCTCCTGGACTGCAAGTTTCCAGACAAACTAAATTGGCAGCGCATGAAGGATCTCCCACGCATCGAACCAGCTCAGATCTGAAGAACATGCGATCAGCTGGATTCACAAGAAACAACGAATCCCAACAAATGAGGAGGTGGAGCACAACAGCACCTGCATCCACCCAAAAGACATTTCCATGTTTTTTGAGCGGTCTCGATGTCCAGAGCCACAGCTTGGTTTGCTGGGTGCAAGAGCAAACACGTTCCCAGGATCAAGCCCCATGCATTTACTTTGAATCCCGGCCCGGTACTTCTTGTTGCTACATTCTCCACTCTTCGGATTCGTACAAGCCGGTGCGGAGCCGTGGTACTGGCAATCTGCTCCTTCTTTACCTGCACGCCATAGAACATCTTGCAACTCTTCTCCTTCAAGGCCCATCCTACGGCCTTGCAGTGATACATTTCAAGAAGCCTCCAAACAAACAAGGGACTGATCGTGAAACACCCGAGGTGGGGGGGCGTCGACACTGATCTTCCCCCTTCTGTAGGCAGCTCGAACCATGTCCTTTTTCTCAACATGTTGCTTTTGTGGGCCTTCTCAATCTGAGGCCTGGGACATTCCACGCCGCCAAGATTCCAGGCAAAAACGCACGTTTCTAGAATTGACACACACAGCTTGGAGGACGCGTGGGATGCCGTTACTTTTACGGAAAAGAAAACGAAATCCTATTGCGCTTGACACGTAATTGCGCCAGCTTACTGCTCCACCTACCGGCAACGAGTGTGTCAAAAGTCCCAAGGACAAACCGTACGGAACGCCGTAAAAAAGATATCTTCTGGAAGTATGGCACATCGGCCAGTGGAAACCTTTGGTGCACCAGGCCGTCTTGAACAAACATATAGGCCATGCTAAAGATGGTGATGCCCAGGCCCTGCAATTCGAAACTACATCCTATTACTTACTGCTCAAAAGCACAAACCAGGAAGGAGTCCGTGGTGGGAGAATTCGCAAGACATGAGAGCTATAGCGGGGACTGCGTTCATTGAGCTCGAATGGACCTTGGCGATGAGACTGTTGTAGAGAGGCTTGTGGTAATTAACTGTTGGAAATTTGTGTGTGCGTTACCTTGTGCATGCTCGACAAGCAAGAGTGCCATGGCGCTTTGTGTACCCATCTAGCCCAAAACTCCATACCGAGAAATAGCACAGTTGCACCTAATGCGAAAGACACCGTGCCAAGGATTTCCAGAGCAGGCAGTTCACTGCTGCCTTTCTGGACATAGTTAAAGATTTCTCTTTTGTGATCAAGTCTATGTGTGTCAAAAACATATTATGGCATGCCAAGAAGTACTGAGGTGGGTAGTGTGGCAACAAATTTTATTATACTGCAAAATATATGAAATTAAAACATATGTGTGCTTCAAGTGTTTAGCAAAATAATCTTTTGGTTGCCACTTTTTTTTCAAAGGCACATTGATTCACGGCCACACATGAATTCTTAATTCACATCAATTTACTTACCACATTATCATCTTCTTCAGAATGGCAGGAATGCATGATGAGATGATTTGGAAGCACAACTAAACCATACATTGTAGATGCTATCCCCAAAAGACTGTTGGCCATGAGTCTTCACATTCCACATGACTGTTGTATATTGTTGGTTGCATTAATTTGGCGCCATGTTAGACCACTTGATTAGGGCTACTGACATTGTAGAGGGCATTGAGCATGCACTCATGGCTACATGCATCTGGGTTGATTTAGAGTCTGGCCAATCTCTACCTTAGAATAGGCAAGAATTGCAAATGTCATATGTATTGTGACATGGCACTCAAGCTCTTCACCAAGAATGAAGTTTGATAAAGAATGGAATCCCATGGAAGAAGCAGACATTGGCTATTGGATGAGACTATTAATGGATTGATAGAGATTGTGCACACTGGATGAGCCAGAGTGTGATATCCTGCTGTATTGGGTAGTGTGCTGGACACAACTAAGCATCTTGGGTAGCAGAGTGTTGTGACCACAATCAAGGCACAAATAGAGATTCTTCTATGTTCTTGTTTCCAAGTTCCATAAATCATCAAATCACTTGTAAAAAAGTAGAAGACATGGTTTCACATGTGGCATGAAGTACATGAAGTATCTGTTTATGTGGTATATCCCATTCAAATATTACAATGGATGATTCATGATTGTGTGTATAATATTTTTATGTGCACCTGAAAACAAAATAGTATATTAGCACCTATGTAAATAAAAGATGCACCCTTGTGAAATCCCACCACTAAAATGCCACCAACTCGCTTACCATTATGATATCTTGTCCCCGTGCTTTTGGTGACCAGGGCATAGAGAGGGTTTGTTCTTGAAATATGAACAAGCTTTAGAACTAAATTTATAAGAAAGTGGCCCCTCAAGTTTGGTATATTTGCAAATATACATCTTGAAGGTTTGAAATGCAATTCTGAAGTTTAAGAGCATTTCAAAAAAATATTCTAATTTAACCTAGAAAAAATTACCCACTAAATAGATCTTATTAAGCTTATTTCAGGTAAAGTATGATTCAATTGATGATTTATGAACAACAATGAAAAATGTAGCTATTATTGGGCATTTTGAGTTGATCTTGATTTGATTAGAGAGGAAATTACTCTAAATGATATAAAGTCAAAGGATTAGGTAACTACATTTTTGGAAGGGTAACAATTTGAACATTTGATAAGTAATATTTTTGAGTGTTTGAATGTGTGGTTATCTAGAGCTTGAGACATGTCTATCCTTGAAATGCTTCAATGCATTTTGTGCAAACTAGCTAGGTTTTCTAGCATCAATTAAAAGGTGATGAGGTATATGGTAAGAGTGGAAAGGCACAACTAAAGTTAATCGACAATGCATAAAAACTTCTTTATGATGCAATTTTATGAGTTTGCTATTATATTTCAGATCCTATTATATTTGAAATACATATACAAAGCTATACTTGTGTGGTAAGCATACTAATATAGTTTTGCGTATGCTTTGGATAGCAAAAAATATGATTGATTTATGGTTATGCAATTTGGTATTAAATAAGTTTTGAGTCTGTCTCTATTAATTGGTTAAGGGAATTATACCACATATTGAGATTAACATTTAGTAATCCAATTTAGTCAGTGTGGTTGATTATAAACAACCAAAGAGAACGAGTAGAAAATAATCCATAAATATTCAAATATAGATGGAAAAGGCTTATAAACAAAAATGCACTTTATTTTCTAATTGGTTAATGGTTTTGGGATATTTACCTACACAACACTCATAACTATATAATATCATTAGAAAGGTGATCAATAAAATGATTGAGATATACTAAGAAAGTACTACACATCATTTATAAACTTCAACATAAAGAACTTTAGTTATAAAATTTTCATACATCATGAATATGCTTCTTTTATATCCCCTTTAGATCAAAATATTATCAATAAAATCAGTAGTCACTTTTGACATATCACAAAGAACTATATATTAGAAAATCACCAAAGTATCATTCAACCTAAACATTATAAAAAATTTGCACAAACCAAATAATATATAAAAAGTAGTTTTAGGATATCCTCTTCATCCATTGACACTTGCTAGTACCCAAAGGTGATATTGAAACATATGAAATCAATTGTCACTTTTGGCATATCGTAAAGAACCTCATTTATTATATATTGGCAAGTCATCAAAGCATCATTTAACCTAAATGACATCACTAAAAACTCATATAAACCAAATGATACATGGAAATAGTCTTAGAGATATCCTCTTCAACTATAGCACTTATTAGTACCCAAGATCTAATTAATGGCTTCATCCCAAATGAACAAACTCCGAGAGGGAAAGACAAGAGAGAGATACTCAAGGTCTCGATTTTAGTCTTGATTCTTTTAATTTCCTCTCGAACAAATGCAGCAAGTAGGAGATTTGTAGTATGCATACACATTTGGCATTGTCATAATATTCAATAGGTAATAGTTGATGCAAGATGCTTCTGTCATCACCAGATGAAGTTCATATACTTAGGGACTTCAATACTTTTGGATAATACCCTTTTCCAATAATTTTTTTGACATTGACTCATAAGATTTTAATCTCATTTGATGATTGAAACTAAATAAATTTTTTGATTAAGCATCCTTAGTTACAATAAAATGATACATTGCAATCTTAGCCCTAGAAAATAAGTCAAATTTAAAGAGATTAATATACTCCTTCAATTGATTAATTGTTATCTCACCAAGATCATCAAAAGGATTTGAAGAGGAAATAAAAAATCTTGAAGGAAAAATGGAAGGAAATACAAAAATAATTGAAATAAAAGTAAAACAATGGGATGGAGTGGAATAAAAGCAAAAGGAATGGAAAAAATATAAATAAGTATGAGATAAGAGGAAAGCCTCATAATTACACTTGGCATGATTGTATTTCAATTAATCTATATTAATAATAAAGTTAAAAGCTTGACTTAGCACCACTTACAAAGATTGATCCTTAAACTTGTGATTACCCATGCACACAATCAAGTTAATAGCTATTGCCATAGAGAATGAAGGTTAGCTTTATTATATGATATAAATGCACATGACAACATTTGGCAATAAATTGTCAAAAATAAATTTAAAACTATCAGTAAATATGGAAAGGATAACAAAGGACCTTCTATTATATAGCAAATTTAAAAAATAAACACTAAGTGAATTGGTGCCAAATGAAGCCTTTGATGATACTTTTAAAAGTGTCATTGACATATTCACACAAGAACCCTTTACTACTTGCATAACATTTAATTTCCTGAAAGAACTTTTATATCAAGGCCTTCTATTACAATAACATTAACATGATGTTATTGAAACTAAGATTTCCACCCAAGAAATGAAAAAAGTCAATCCAAAAAACGTTGATAATGCTAATATATATGGCCAACTCAATAATGAATGTCATGACCTTGTTTACATCTTTGTCCTCATCCTTGAATATGAGTAGAAATAACAACAACCTTTAGCAAAACAAAATCATCCCTCACAAAATGTAAAGGTAGAGTATGTGTAATTACAAGTGGGTGAGGTAATGTTTTATAACATTATATCAGCTAAAGAATATAGTCCAAGGTTACTGAAACACAAGTGTATGTATAAACCCCACAAGATTTTGACAAAGCATTAGCCATAATATGCCTAACTTGATTTACTTTTATATATTGAACTCCTCATAAAGTAAAAAACTCTAGAAGAAAATACTAATTAACTCAAATAGCCTTTGATGGAGAGAATGTAATTGTTAGAATGCATCATTATAATCATCAACATGTTTAAATACAAAATTGAAATATTTAAAAGAAAGTTATAACTTATATAAATAGGTTCACTCAAACTATTATACATACTATTATAATGCCATCCTTTGAAAATAATTGGGAAAGTTGAATATATACCCAACATTATCACATAAATAATAAATGGTAATCATTGTGATGTGATTAAACCAATAGTACACATCATCTCTCGGATTCCCACAAAATAAATATAGTTGGACATGAAGATTGGTAAAGGAAACTAAACTAAATGTTGTGAACACCACCATCAATTGTTCAATTGCATTTACATAACATTAAAAAATTGCATTAATTGTTGCAAGGCAGGAACAGCCAGCTACTGCCCAAGGCAATTGCCCATCCATGGATGGCAAAGAAAAGGAAAAGGAAAAATGTTCATTAATGGCAAACCATGCAAGAAAGATGGACTTAAACAAATAACTTATGGCTATATAAAAAAGAGTATGTAGCCTTGTGCCATTTAGAATATTTCTAGTATCTAGTGATCTTTACATCAACAATGATAAAACTAAATCAAGCAAAAAAAGCACAAATGCAAGCACTCCTTAGGGACTTAAAGCTGTCTACTGTATAGATTACATATATTTGTACTCACATATAACTTTAGTTTATATACAATGAATGATCCAGATTGAATCCAATCCACTATGCTAGTAATAATATATAGCATCATAGACCTTTCAAATATTATAAACCAAATATTGCTGTATAGTACAAGGAATTATTATAGAATTGAAATAGAAATTTTAAAATTTAAAGTTTGAAAGTGCACCTTTAAAATGTCAATGTGAATAGTATTCTGCTAGAAGGATTTCTCCTACTATAAGAGCTTGTGCTGGAACTTGGTCAACTTCCCTTCGTCATGATCAAACTCCAGCGGAGTAGCAGTGGCAAAGTAGGAAAATTTTGGATCGAGAGAGGATGAGCTTGGACCACTGCAAGTTCAGCTTGAGGTTGGCATAGTAGGCCATGGAGCAGGATGGATTGTTGAGTGCTCAATTGTGCATTGACAGGCTTACCTTTGTGAACAGTGCCTGGATTGTTCTTGGAGTATTAAAAGAACAAATCTATAAATTTGATTAGAACACAATAAAAAGCCTCATTAAAGCTGACAAATACATATCTACATGAAACATTGCATAATGGCTGAATGCATAAATTTGTGTTTTCTAACTTATTAGAAATCTCTTATCAAGATCTTGGTATGGTCTTTGGACCACCATGGTTCTCCTCGAGCAGCTTGAGGCTGGCCTGTGTATGATGCTCTTGAGGTCCTGGCAATCACCAATATGGTTTCCTGCCGCGAGCTCCTGGACCCCTCCTGAATCATGCATGATCCATCGTCCAGAAGTTATATGTCATGGGATTAGTCATTGATGCTCATATAATGGTAGGGTCCATCCAATGAACAATTGCCACGGACATGTCAGTAGCTTGTAGAACTCCCACAAAAACTAGAAAGTAACAGTTGCTGCTGAAGTCTGCCACAACTTGAAACAATTACTGCTTTTGCAAGTACCCAAAAACACATCACTGGAGACAAATACCCAATCTTGGAAAATGCTGCAATGCAAGCAATCCTTCCATGTACAAGCTTCTGGTGGTTGCCAAGCAGAGAAATAGCCCGAAAATGTCTCAAGCTGTGCTCCCCCATGAAAAACTAAATTAAACAAAAGTCAGGAAACAACACCAATGAGAAACCAGAGTAGAGAGGTGGCTTGGCTGTCTAGAAAGTTGCAGCAGGCTCCCAGCACCCAAATGAGCCTCAGAAATTAGTGCATTCTCATCTTCCAGGTGGATGTGGAGCATCACTAGCTGGCAAGCATGCGTCGCTTTGCTGCTTATAGCGAATGCCCTCGTGAGGTATTTGTTATAGACTAGGTAGTGCGGCTTTGGAGACCCGAGCATGCTCTATTGACGAGCTCTCCCATGTTGAGGCGCTAGTAGCAATTGCCGCACATGCACCTCTCTTAATACCCGAAAGACACACAAAAGCTACAAAACAATGCCTCATGAACATAAGGAGACGAAGGCACAGAATTGTAGCTCAGGGGATGCTGGGGACTTAACCCACTGAGCAACATTTGCCCTGTTGCAATCTCATAAGCATACAACTCCTTTGTCACACAACACTCTTACAAGATAACGGGCAAGATACAGAGTGGGGAAGCATAACCTCCACAGGGTTGTTGCTTGGACCCATACCACTCCATGGGAGGAACGCCACTGATATGCCATCGAGGTATCAGGCCCAGCCTACACCCGCTTGTGCTCTACTGCCTGGTACGCGTCTTGCGGTGTATGACGAAGCTCATATGTTCCGGCTTGGCAAGGAACAAGGAGAATGCAGCTGCTGTTCTCCTGGCTCTGGGCCAGAACGACTCATCTCAGCAGTACGTGCCTTGGTGGTGGAGCTCGAGCAAAATTGCACCAGCAGGGCCAGGCGCAAAGCGAGTTTGATCCTGGAGTTGATGCACAAGCAACAGCAAGAACAGTTGAGCAAGCAAGGAGAAGAGAAGCAAACAGGATCAACAATTCAATGCCGTTAATACGCTCTCGACATGCTTACACAAGCAGGGCAGACAGGATGGCGCTTCAAAGTGCTGTGCTGGGCGGTTCACCATCAATCAACGACTGTTCGTCCTCAGGCCAAGCTTGGCGGTTTGTTGATTCACTTGTCTCTGAGCATGAGCAGAGCCGAAGCAGCAGTTTTACACAGACTTGGTTTGGATTGACAGGGATGGCGCCATGGAATGTGGCAGCTCCTCTCGTTGTAGCGAGCATTATGATTCAGCTGCGCAGCCGGATGAATCGCATGCACTTGGAGGTGGATGGATTGGACGCGGACACTTAACGTGTACTGTCTTACACAAAGCAACGAGACGATCTTTAATGCTTGAAAGCAACTTCCCATAAGCCAAAATTTCAAGTAAAGAAGATCTTTTGTTTGTGGCGGTTCAACATCACGGGCACTCAATTCACATTCGCCAGGATCAGGCAGGATCCCTGCCGAAAATCCTGGTAGCTAAAGTTCATTGCAACATCCAAGGGCGATGCTTCACACACTGTTCGACAATAAAAATTGGCCATGGCAGGGAAAGAAATGACACGAGCTCGTTCGCCGTCCATCCGTCCGTCCTGCTCCTGCATTGCTTGTGATATACCAAGCAAGCTTTTAATACCACCAAAATAGCACTCATTGAATTGAGTTTGGTCAATCTGAGCGCTTGCTTTGCTTGCGAGAGATACTTCAGCTCAAGAAACAGAGTGACTGCGATGGTGCTGGCAAGGACGCCTTTGGCCACTGGATAGATTGTTGTTTGGAGTGGCGGGCCTCGTACCGGATCTTGCAGGAAGAGCTTCAAACTCATTAGTACTACTTGTGAATGTGGAGCGGTGCTGTTCCTCTTCGTCCACGTCGGTGGAGGTGGTGGTGGTATTGCTAACGTCATAGCACGCATTGTATTTGCCCCTCCACAAGCTCCCCAGCCCGAGCTTTTTAAAAGTCTTGAGCAGCCTGTGACCAAAGTTGATGCCGGCCCGTTGGCTGTGCAACATTTGGCCTATACAGTTTGTCGAGTAGGAGGCCTTCTTGTGAGCATTGGGGCCGCTTGCGTTTAAGTGCTCCATGCCCGGGCATTTGTTCTGTTGCAGCGTCTTCTTCACCTGCGCAAGCTCCTTCTCGAGGTGCTTGAGTCGCGACTTGGCTGCTTCAAAGTCACGGTTGACATACAAGGCCCTGGTGTTGTGCTGAGAATCCACGACGTAAGGGAAGTCGGACGAAGGGCACTTGCTACTATCATCGGGCTGCGCCTGGGTGGAGCCGCTGAACTGCTCGCGGTGGAACCGATGGCTGGATGATCTCTTCGGAGCTGCCTCGGCCGCGATCCTGCCGTTTGTGTTGGTGGTGGCTACGGAGGATGAGACACGGATGTCTTTGCAAGGCTCGGGACTAGAACAAGCAACAGACGTGTCGTGGCTGGGAAGCTCTCCGCTGGGGGGCACTGGCGGTGCTGGCGACGAGTGATGGCGGCTCTGAAGCTGCTCCATGAACATAGCTTGCACGATAGTCCTCAGGGGCATGAGCTCGTTTTGCACGGCGTGAATGCACGCCTCTTGGGACAGCTTCTGGCAATTGAGGCTCCTACACACGAGCAGTCGCTCCGAGTGTGTTACATGGGGATGGGACTGCGCAAAAGCGTTCGCAGTGATGATCATATTGATAGACATGACTTACCTTCAAGTAGACATGGATCGCCTTGTAGAGCTGGTCGTGGCTTGTCCGAGCACAAGCCGGGAAGACGTCAATGAGGTCAGACAAGGTGACAGGGTTGATCCCTGGATCATATCCCAGATACTCCAAATAACCATCCCAGATCTTGGAAACGGTATTCACTGCTTCAATGTTGGTGAAGAAAAGCAGTGTTTCGTCCCTGCTGCTGCTAAACACATGACTTCCACCACCACCTTGCTTACGATCATCTTGTTGTTGCTGCTGCTGCTGCTGCAAAAAGAGCGAACCAATCTGGCGGGCACTCTCCAGCTGAGCCTTTGACGTCCGACCATCCTTGAGTGGCAGCCCCAGTAGCAAATCGTCCACGCTCGCAAGCTCCAGCTGACAGGCAATCCGGGTCTCTATCTGGAGCCGGCATTCCGTGCTAGCGCCGACTCCCAGTGCATGCCGCAGAAGCCGGAAGAGGAAGCTCACCGGGAGCAGCTGCTGCTTCTCCACGGGCAGCAAGCGTACCATGGACTCTAGCAGCCGGCACTTGTCGCTCCTTTGCTCCAGCTTCTCCAGCCTCTGGCTGCCGCACCACAAGTAGTAGTCCCTGTTCTTGTGCTGCTGGTCCGCGTCGCCACGACCAAATATCCACCTCTCCACGCACTTGATCATGAGCTGCCCGATGACGCGCTCCGCCATCCCTTGCCTCCGGGTGGCAGCGACGATCCTCGCAAACAAGGCATATGGGAGCTCCACCAGCTGTTGCATCCACCACTCCGGAGCTGCAATGGATTCTTGGTCGTCCACCAGCTGGGTGCAAGCGATGGAGGCGAGTGAATCGACACAGCGGGTGACAATGAGGAGCTCGTCGGCGAGCGGGAGGAGGCGTTGGATGTCGGCGGCAAGAACACCGATGCTGCCCTCCCAGCTCTGGAGCGCCACTTTGGTGAGGTACATGTCGCACAGCTCCGCCAGGCTGCCCCGACCCATCTCCGCGCTCATCTCCAGGTACTCGGCAGCGCAGCGCAGCATGGCCACATTGCTCGGCTCCACCACGATGTGAGCGCCGTAGCAAAACGCCGCCGCCCACCCAAATGCCTCGGCGCCGCCAGGAAAGTCGCCACCCAGCTCCACCTCTACCACCTCTCCGCTCGCTTTCTTCGACTGGAGCACTCGCCGCAGAAGCCCACTCCTTGACACCAGCGGCAGCTGTAACGGATGGCCATTCGATCAGTATCTCGGTTTTCCAAAGCTTTGGAACTGTACCTCGTGGAGCTCAAAGGTCGCGCCTTGGACATGAACTCTCACCCTCGCTACCGCTCCGGTGGCCTCACACCTACATACCATCCAAAGCAATGAATCCAATGAATCCAATAAATCAGACCCACCATGCCAAGACGCTCTGCTGGAGGAGGAGTCTGGGCGAGGAGGAGGCAGAGGATGGTGAAGAACAGGATGTCGACGACGAGGACCATGTCGATGCCACATTGACATTGCCGTGATCATGCATCACTACCATGCCCACATCCTTGCTCTCCCGATCAAGCTCCTTCTCTTGGCGGGACGGATATCCCACAGCAGATGATCGATCATCTGCTGCTACCCCAGGGCTGGACAGCATCTCTGGCTCCACCGGCTCGTCTTCAAACGACTCGAAGATGGTCTCCATCCTCGCGGGCCTTGCGAACTCCTCGATCGCCGCACATAAATCTTCCTCTTCCAGTTGCATCAGCTCCTCCTGTGCCTGTGGATCACAGGAGGAAGAGGGGGACAGTAGCACACCTCTGGCCATGGCTTGATTCTTCAATCCTAGAGAAGTTCCTCGTTCTTCTTCAGACACAAAGATGGGAAGGGAGGGAGAAACACAAACACGTCCATCCCGGGCATTTTCAAGTGTGTGGAAAGCGACTAGCGCTGAGGGGAGAGAGAGAGAGAGAGAGAGAGAGAATATGCGATAATACGATCACTGGTTAAAAGCAAGTTGGCGTTGGCCCAGTCAAATTATCCAGTCGTCATCGTCAATCGTCATTCTCTCTCTGGTTTCGAATTTAAGAGGTTGGTTGGGCTCGATGAATCATTAAACTCGAAATCTTCCCTTCCTCTTAACTCTTCCTCGAGCCTCAAAACGAAACAATCCTCCTCGGTCTAGCTAAAACCCGTATTTCTTGAGTTGGAATTCCACACATGGAAAGATTACAAGCTTATACTCGCGAATAGCGCATTCAAGAATTAAAAAAACACCGGTCCGTTATTGTTCCATCGCCCGACTGGAAACTCAAAGCAGCTTCTCGACTGATCGAGCTCAAACGGATCACGGATGGATGAGACCTCGAGCGTCCAGCGGCTAGCTTGGGCTAGCACACTGCGCTTGCTTGTGTATATCACACATACATACCTTGGTTTTTATTCTCGCTGTAGCACCGCCTTTGGTAGCATACTTACGTAGAAGATAGACTCGTCCGCCGCTGGATGCGAGCGAGATGAGAGGATGGATCAACCACGCCGTTGCTCACGATGCCCGCTCCTCCACCCAGCTGCTGCTGAGAACTTGGACTTTCGCAGCTGCGGCTGGCTGGATGTAAACGAAGACGAGGCTCCCGTGCGGCGACAAGGAATGCAGCCACTCGGGGAAAGTGTAGGTAGTGGCGTCGGTCTTGGTGAGCCCCCACAGCGGGCCTTGGAGATTGTCAATGCGGAGGTTGAGGCTCGACAGCGTGTGCTTGGATGCATTGGTGGCATTCACCGCGTACTTGTAGTATGTCTGGCCCTTGAACAGCCAAGATGCCACTGTCTCGTGCGTTAACTCCACCGAGTCATCTGGATATGCAAACGCGGCTGGCAGTGTCAGAGAAAAGAAAAGCTTCCACCAGCACGTAATTAGCTACCTGGACGGCTTGCAGCACTGGTTGGAGGCAGCGGCAATGCCTCCACTGGGTTTGTGTTCAAGTCGGATCCGGAGTCGTCGCGGGAGTTGTAGTAGCCGCCGTGGAGCCTGGCGAGAACGCCCATGAGCGGGCCGTTTGTGTAGATTGCTGGTTCCGTTTGCTCAAAGTTGTCCCTCTCGTCCGCAAAGTTGTCGTTTTGATCCGGTCCTCCCACCACGGCACCCGTGAGAATGTTGGGATCGCGGTCTCGCCTCTTGTACCAGGTTGCATATCCACCGCGGCAACTCACGAACGAGGGGTTCACCTTGTACGACACAATGGACGAGGCTCGGTGGTGAACTTCCTGGGGAAAGTTGGCACCAAACCCAACCATGTAACTCGTCGCTCGAGGATTGTCTCCCAAGATGTAGTCCACCTGCGTCGAAGAACACATGAAACGTTGATCCAATCCAGGAGAGGGTACTCGACTAGAGTAATTTACCTGAGACTGTGCCATCCGAAGCAGCTCGCCTGACCCAACTCTCTGGCCCGGGCACTGGAGTTGCTGCCCGGAGCTTGCTAGATAATCCGAGTACACGGTGAGAAGGAACGCTGCGCCCGTCACATATTGCATGTTGTTCCAAGATCTTACGTAGAGCAAGCCACCTGCATGTGAAACGTAAGGTGACATTTGAGAAGTTGCAAAGAACACTCACCCGGTGTCCGCTGGACGTTTCCTCCGCCGCCGTTCTTTTGCAAGCAGGCGCAGAGGAAGAAATTGGCTTTGGACTGGTAGCTCCTCAACACCGATGCGTGCTGCCCTCCTCTCCCTTGAAGCAAAACCTGTCCGCATCCAAAGGGAAGAAATTTCAGTTCATGTAGTATAAGAGTCGCTTGGATACCTTGGAAGCAAGGACTTGCACACCCGCATACTTGACGTCCCAACTGAATTCTTTCATGTCCCAGCCTAGGCCCCCGAGAGTGCCCGCATTGTTGGCGGCGTAGCTGAGGTAGAAATCGTCGTGAGTTGCTTGGTGAAGCCACAGGGCTGCCCACAGCAGCTCGTCCTGCATTTGATGCATTGCTGTATCAAGTGGATCTTTGATGATAAGGGACGCTCACCGCATAGCCACTCTTGGAGTTGTAAAACTTTTGAGCCACCGAAATGCTGGCGTCGTACTTGCCGCGGTGTGTGTCGGCAAACTGGAAGAGCTGCACGACGCAAAAGCAAAGAAGATAGTAAGTATGCTACTTAGCTGTCATGGAAAAAAGAAAGCTCGTCTCTTCTTTACACTTGCCTGCTTGGAGTGAGCCAGGAGATTGTTTGCGTATGCCGCATTGTGCCTTCTAAAGACAATGGAAGCGGCAGCGAGAGCGGCGGCAGTTTCGCCCGCCAAATCCGACCCTGGGTTGCTCGCATCGATCTTGTAAGCTTTCCGGGGCGTTGTCATGTCCTCGGGCCTTTGCCAGCAGAAGTGATCCGTGAATCCATCACCCACCTTAGTGAAAGGAAGTTGTGAGATACACAAGTAGAGCATGGTTAACTTTTTTACCTCGCCCCAGAGCACATTGGGCTGTGGGTGTGCCTTGACGAGGTAGTCGGCCCCCCATTTGATGGCGTCGAGGGTGTAGCCGAGCTGACCACTCGACTGGAGCTGCTTGTGGAACTCGATGGCGCTCCACGACATCATGGTGATGGTGAAGGCCATGGGCAGGCCAAACTTGACATTGTCGCCCGCGTCGTAATACCCTCCAACCAAATCCACCTGGTAGTTCCAGCGCCACCATCAATCACCACAACGCAAAGTACTCAATTCGCAAAGGCACATCCGAAAGGGAAAGATATCCTCGAATGCAGCTATCTATAACACGCGAAAGTGCTCAAGCAAGCCAAGAAGCAACAACTAAGCTACAGCCGCTAGCTGCTGTTGGCACCACCACAACAACGACATCTCAGCCGACATATATATCCACACAAGACTGGAAGATCTAGCATCCTATCATGAGCTAACGACAACTATATAGATCAATCTCTCGACACCAGCATACCACATTCTCGCGCATTGCTTACCCCCTGAGATTTCCCATCCAAGAGTGCTGAATCGGAGCGCCAGGCCGCCCTCTGGTCCGTGGGGAGCCGCCCAGATCTCTGCGCCTCGTAAAACAGGATGCTCTTGCTCAGCGCATCCTTGTAATCAAAGGCCGACTGCCCGGCGCTGGCCAGGAGCAGCACGGCCCACCCCAGCACCCACATTCTGCCCGATCTTGCTGCTGCTGCTGCTGCCATCTTTGTGCTGGAGTGGAGGCTCTTCCTCCTCGGCCCTGGTACTGCGACCTCCACTCAATCGATATGTTACAACTCACAGCAGCAGTAGAAGGAGCATTCTAAGGAAAAGAGCGATGCGAGATGTGGATGCGCCTCTATGGTTAGCATGAGAGAGCTGCTGCTGGCTGGGTTTGCTGTGTTTCCTTGTTCTGTCTTGAATGCCCAAGCGAGAATGGGGGCCGAAGCGAGCTCGAACTCGTCAGCTCCAGACCATGGCAGCAGCAGCAGCAGCAGTAGCAGCAGCGGCGGCCAGGCAAAACAACAAAAGAAATGGAAAGCGACGCACACTCCTTCCTCTCTCTCTCGCGATGGAGTGTGTGTGTGTGTGGAGTGGCCTCCCTTTAAAAGCTTTAACAGTTAGTTATCCCACAATCAAGTTATTCGCCCTAACTTGGATGCTGATTTAAGCCCTAAATCGGCCGGCGGTTACCTCTCGGCGGCTTTGAATGCGGGCGGCATATACCCCGGTTCCCATCCGACGGCCCACATTCGCCCATCCCAGCTCACTGGTATACAGTCTTCAGACAATGCAGATTTATAAGAGTTGTTGCAAGTTGCAGGGAAGAATCGGATCAATCCCTTTGCTTTTCCTGCCCTTAGCGTTTTTCCCAACCAAGATCTTTCGAGCCGACTGACCTAATGTCACCGATTGCCGCCGCGTGTCGCGATCGGGACGCCAGGGATATTCCTCCCCGCGCTTAAATATGCGCTCTTTTGGCCAGAGAAGCAAGCCCTTCTTCAAGTTCTTCTGACATAAACCAGCAGCAATGGGCAAGAAAGACGCGGCAAAGGGCCACCACCATCACGGTCACGGTCACGGTCATGGCGGCTATCCCACCGGCTATCCTCCACAAGGTAGTAAGATCTCTCGAGTTTAGCTGGAGATTTTCCCCCTCTCAAATCCTTTTCTTGGCACCGAGCAGGCTACTATCCACAGCAGCAGTACTATGGTCCTCCGCCAAGGAGGCATGGAGGCGGTGGATTCCTCCGAGGCTGGTAAGTAAAAGCTCAAGCTTCTATTTCTTCCATTTTGCGGATCTCAGGAGTTTACTTTCATCAGCTTGGCTGCCCTGTGTTGCTGCTGCCTGGTGGACGAGTGCTGCTGCGATCCATCGTTCCTAGTCATAGATTAAGAAAGAAAAAAATGTCGTTTATACGAGCGACTCCACACATCCGTGTAATGTACATAATCATCCATGAACATCAAACCGGCCTATTGAAGCTATGATCCCACCTTTTTGACGCGCAGCGCGCGCTTTCTCTTGCTTTAATAGACAATGCGAATCGCATCTTTTTGCTTTAATCGCCCAAGTCAAGCACCCCATTTGTCTCCACCAGTGGCGTCCTTCCACGTAAACCGCCACAAGTCATCCGAAAGAGCCATCGCTTTTTAGGCTCCCGTTGGATAGTTTCTTAGAGCAAAGCGAAGAAACGATGGGGAAAGACTACGAGACTCCATATCCACCGCAAGGTTATCCTCCTCAAGGTACTCTCCAAAATTTCCACTTTGGGTCATCAAGGTCTCCTCCTCTGTGCAGGCTATTACCAGCAGCCTCCTCCTGTTGCTCCTCCTCCACAGTACTACTCTCAAGCACCGCCTCGGAGAAGCGGTGGATTCCTCCAAGGATGGTAAATCTCTTTCCAGTAGTCTACAGATCGCTTACATTGTGATTTGCAGTCTCGCAGCACTGTGCTGCTGTTGCCTGTTGGATGAATGCTGCTGTGATCCCACCATTCTTATCGACTGCTGAAGCAGTGCCTTCTCGTTGAATTCGCACCTGTTCTTATAATACAAGCCAAAGATTAAGGTCTCTCATCGTGTGATCATCGTGTGTGTGCGTCTGAGAGAAGCACATAGGCCGCTCCCTCGTTAGGATCCATGCCAAGAACATTTGTGGCGGCAATGGCTCCCTGCCGGGTGTTCTTGTGGTTCCTACACGCCGCGAGCAGGCACTTCCAGTCGAGAACATCGGGTGCGAAGGGCATGCTTGCAAGCAGTTCTCTGGCAGCATCCAAATGCCCCGCTCTCCCAAGCACGTCCAGCACGCAGCTGAAGTGCTGCTTCACCGGGCGCACTCCGTAGTCTGTAGGCATCGATACCAGGCAGCTGCGGCAATCTCGCAAGTCGCCAGTGTGACTGAGAGCTGCCAGCGCCGACACGAAGCAAGCCTCGTCCGGAACCTCGCTAGCTTTCATCTCCTCGAAGATCGCCACCACCGACGGGAAGTCGCCGCAATCCGCGTGAGCCGCCAGTACTGCACTCCACGACACTGTGCTCCGCTCCGGCATGGTGGCGAAGAGCTTGCGTAGCTCTACGAGACGCCCGCAGGCGGCCAACCCGGTGAGCATAGCATTCCAGGACACAACGTCCCGCTGCGGCATAGCGTCAAAGCAACACTTGGCATCTTCAAGCTGCCCGTTGTGCGCATAAGCAGTGAGCATAGCTGTGTCGGCAACGACGTCACTATACGGGATGCTGGCGTGGATCAGCTTTGCCTCCTCCAGGTACCCGGTGTGGGCATACGAGCACAGCAGGCAATTCCAAGACGTCACGTCCCTCTCGGGCATCTCGTCAAACGTGTGCTTGGCACTCTCCAGGTGCTCTTTCCCTTTGATGGAGTATGCCGACAGCAGCGCGTTCCACGATACGAGATTCCGCTGCTGCATCGCATCAAACACCTCCTTGGCCTTTCGGGCATCTTGCTCCCCAGCCGCCGCTAACATCGTATTCCACCACCCGATGTCCTTGCTCTGATTGTCATGCTCGTGTGGGAGCTCAAAGGTGTGCCGCGAGGAAGACTGGAGATGGAGGTGGAGGTGGAGGATAAGATTCCATGACACACTATTCCATCTCGGCATGCTGTCGAATGTCTTCTTGGCGTTTTCAGCGTCACCGGCTTGCACATACGATGTCAGCAACGAGTTCCATGACACAATGTCCCGCTGCGGCATGGAGTCAAACAGCCCCTTGGCATGCCCAGTGTGGGCGTATGCGGCTAGTAAGACGTTCCACGCCACCACATTCCGCTCCGGCGTCGCGTCGAACACCCGCTTCGCAGATTCTACATCACCGACGCGGGCGTACCCGGCAGCCATGCTCGCCCAAGACACCTGATTTCTCTTTGGCATCGCAGAAAAGACGAGCTCGGCATCTCGCAGCTCGCCAGCGTGAACGTAGCCACCAAGCAACGCGTTGTAGGAGATGACGTCCCGTTCAGGCATGGAGTCAAAGGCGGACTTGGCCTCAAGAAGATGGCCCCTGGAAGCCAAGGCCGAGATCATGGCATTGTGAGACACGAGATCGTGCTGTGGCATGGCAACAAAGCTCTGTCGGGCACTTTCCAGCTGCGGATCATTCAGCTGTGCATAGCCGGACAGCATCGCGTTCCAAGAGACTAGATCGTGCTGCTCCATCTCCTGGTGAAACAAGAGCTTCGCTCTGTCCATGAGACCATGTCTCGTGTACAATGCCAGCATCGAATTCCAAGAGACGAGATCTCGCAGTGGAATCTCAGTGGCAAACATTTTCTCCGCTCCATCAACGTCGCCATCGTGTGCTGAAGCCGTGAGCATGGCATTCCATGATATCAAGCTCCTCGCGGGCATGGTTCGAAAGAGCTCTTGTGCTTCCTCCAAAAGCCCGAGTTGGGCGTATGCAGCTAGCATGGCATTCCAGGAAACAAGATCTTTTGCAGGCATCTGGTCAAAACACTGTCGCGTTTTACTTGTGTCCCCCATTTTCGTATGAGCTGTGAGGAATGAATTCCACGAGATTATGTTGTGCCGGGGCATAGCGTCCATAAGCTTGCGCGCTTCACAAAGATCTCCGCTTTGGGCATATGCAGAGAGCATGGTGTTCCAGGAGATCAGATTTTTAGCATGCATGCGTGAAAACAATCTCTTTGCATCATCGTAGTCTCCGGCTAGAGCCAGCGCAGCCAGCATTGCATTCCATGAGATAAGATCCCACTCGGGCATACTAGCAAAGACCTGCTTGGCAAGATACAGTTCCCCAGCCTGGGAATACGCGGTGAGCATCACATTTCCAGACGCCACGTCCCGGTCGTTCATGGAATCAAACATCCTCCTGGCTTGCTGGAGGCGTCCAGCTTGGGTGTAGGCAGCCAGCATCGTGTTCTTACAGACCACATCCTTGAACTGGACAGGCATCCTCGCAAAAACGCTCTCCGCTTTGACAAGATGCCCGCTTCGGGAGAATGCCGTGAGCATCGCAGTCCACGACACCAGATTTCTCCCTTCCATCGAGTTGAACAGGCGCTCCATCTCTTGCAGTCGCCCATTGCCGGCATACGCAGCCAAGAGCGCATTGCTGGCGGCGTGGTGGTGGCCACGATCACCGGGGATGGCATCGAACACCTTGCGAGCTTCTTCTACGCTCCCGCATCGGCCATACATGGCGATGAGCCGAGAGGAGAGCTGGCAATCCTGATCATCGCGTAGCATCCCGGATCGACCGAGCTGGGCGTGGATCCGGCGGGCCGCGGTCACTTGCGTGCACGAGTGGATGAGAGCAATACATTCCGACCGCGACGGAGGCGGTGGCGACGCTACTGCTGCTCCTGCTGCTGTGTGGAAGGCGGCATCACGCTGTGTCATGCCTTGGCCAGTGCCATAGCTGATCGATCACTCGATGAAAAGAAAAACGAGTAAAAGTGGCAAGTCAAACATCGGTAGATGGAGGAAGGTCCATCGAAGAGCACTATTTGTGGCTCTAGCCTAGCCCATGATTCCCCTCCTCCTCATTCTCATCTTGTGGGCGATCGCGGGCGACGCTGATCCAGCAATTGCGCCACTGGGGATTCGCCGACATATCTCGAGCTTGCTCGGGGGCAGTAGCAGTGGTCGCCCTAGCAGCGGTGGTAGCAGCAGCATGGTCATGGATGTGTTCTACGTCTCTCACGGCTCGCCCAAGCTGCCGTTCGAGGAGCTCCCCGTCAGGGATTTCTTGAAGGGCATGGCCAAGCTGGTGAAGCACAAGCCCAAGGCGATTCTCATGGTGTCCGGCCACTGGGAGACCCGGGATCCGATGGTGAGCACCACAGCGCGCAACCCTACCATTCACGACTTCTACGGCTTCCCTCGCGAGCTCTACGAGGTGAGATCTCTTCGCCCAGTAGGAAAAGAAGTCTCACCAGAGGCACGATTGTGGCACAGCTCAAGTACGAGGCACCCGGTGCTCCCGACGTAGCAAGGCGAGCCAAGCAGCTCCTCCAGGACGCTGGATTCAAGCAAGCCGGCGAGGATCCCAAGCGAGGCCTGGATCACGGTGCATGGGTTCCACTGTGGCTGGCCTTCCCCGACGCCGACATTCCAGTCTTCCAGCTCTCGCTCCAGTCGCACAAGGACGCCGCCTATCACTACCGGCTGGGCCGCGCGTTAGCTCCGCTCACCCGCGAGGGCGTTCTTATCATCGGATCCGGGACTACCACCCACAACCTCCGGCACATGCTGCCCACCGTCCCGGACTGGGGGAAGGCCTTCGACGACTGGCTCTACGACTGCTTGATCCACCAGAGGTACGCGCACAAAAGCAAAGTTGGCTAGCAATGAATGAAGACCTGATGCTCTTTCTCACAGATATGACGAAGTCACGCAGTTCATGGACAAGGCGCCGTATGCCAAGCTCAACCATCCAACACCCGACCATTTCCTTCCATTGTTGGTGGCATTAGGAGCCGCTGGAGAGGGCGCTACGGCTCAAGCAGTCCACAGGAGCTGGCATGGAAGCTTCTCCATGGCTAGCTATGTCTTCAAGCCTGCTGTTGGAGCTCCTGGGCCACAACAACAACAAGAGCTATGACTGCTGGTACACAGTTGGGTGTGAGAAAGAATAAAACTCTCTTGACAGGGCGTTGGGCATTTCTCACCCCCGCAGCTTTTCAGCGCTACTAGACAGTGAAGAAATGCGAGCTCTTTGTTTGTCAAGGAATCGCGTGTTTGTCTATCCTTCCATGAGACCTCTCAAGGTGACGGGGCTGCTAACCGGGGCAGCAGCCTCGGCCGGGATGGCCAGAGACTGCACCAGCAAGTCCGACACGTCCCGCATGGAGGGCCGGCTTGAAGACTCCCGCTGCGTGCACAGCCGCGCCAGCTCGCAAACCGAGTAGAGCTCCATGGGGCACACGTTGCTCATCGACTTGTCCACCAGATCCATCATCCTGTCCCGGCTTTGTAGGAACTGCTGCGCCTGTTCAGCACCACAAACAGCATGAGCTCTTTCTTGCACAAGAGTGTGAGAGAGATTGCGTACCCATTCCACAAGCATGCCGGTCTCCTCGGAGAAGGCCTGCTTTCCCGATAGAACCTCGAGCAGCAGCACACCAAAGGAGAACACATCCCCGGCTCGGCTATACACTCCCCGGTGCACTATCTCCGGGTCCACGTAGCCACCCGTCTTGCGAACCAGTGCCAGCTCCGAGCTCCCAGCAATAGGCACCCTCCCCAGCCCTGTGATCTGCTCAGCTTCCCAAGGCATTCTCAATTTTCTCAGAAACTAAAGAAAGGAAAGAGTTCCCTCATTCACCATAGCCCATACCTTTGCGGCAAAGTCTTCAGTGAGGAGTATGTTGCGAGACCTCAAGTCACCGTGTATGACTGGAGGGTTGCATAGGTGGTGGAGGTATGCCAAGCCGTATGCAGCACCTACGATGATGCGCATTCTCTGCTTCCACGAGAGGTTCTCGTCTCCTGAAACCAGGGACTCGGGGGGTCAGTTCTTCCCCCGAGACTAACGTACGTACTTATCGAGTTGCCATACCCGTATGCAGGTTCTCAAACAGCGTACCATTGGGAGCGTATTGGAAGAGGAGCATCCTGTAGGACACAGCTTTCAGAAAAACGAGCTACAGTTTCCATGCCTACCTCTCTTGTTTCTCGTCGCAGATGCCCACGAGGTTTGCCAAATGCTGGTGGTGAACGCGTGAGAGAAGCTCCATCTGGAAGCAGCAGCCGATTTATTGGGCATCTGCGCGGCCGCGGCTGCAAGAGAAGGGAAGACGCTCGTACCTGGAACCGGAAGCTGGCTTCCACATCCGAGCACTCGGCAACATCTTGCTTGAGTTTCTTGACAGCCACCTCCATCCCATCCGAGAGAATTCCCTTGTAAACCCGGTTGGTGCTCCCCTGCCCGATGAGGTTACTAAACCCCTCGCTCAGTAGCTCCACTTCCTGGAGCGTGAAGCTCAGAACGTGTCCTCTAACAGCGCCCTTGACCAGGCTCTCCTTCCCCTTGGTGCCGCCGCCGGAAGCGACGGGAAGGACGTGGTGCTTGCCGGCCTTGAGCCTCCGGTGGATCATGATGAGCAGCTGGAAGATGGACACGACGAACACTGCCGCGGAGATGACAGACGCTGCTCCAACAATCCCAAATATCCATGTTGCCATAGCTAGCTCTCGAGCATCCCAGATCTACGTCTCACCTCTCCACATTCCCTGTCTTTTCAAAGCAGGTGACCATTGCAAATTCTCGAGAAAGAGTGACGTCTCGGCGAGCCTGCATTGCCTTCGCCCCTGTTCGTCACCATGAAAAACATTTAATCTTTTGAGCCATCGTCCATTCCAAAGATCACAGACCTGGCCGATGCGAGAGCAGCAGCAGCAGCAGCAGCAGCAGCACTGGACAGCACTACTGGTGCGATATTCCGATCATGAGAGTTATGGATCATGGACCACCAAACTCCCCAGAGGCGAGGCAGTAGTGAGGAGCATCCATCAGTCCCTCTCACTTTGCCTCGCCTTTCTCCACTGTGTGCCTGCCACTTCCCTTGTTTGCTTTGATTAGAGTATTCGCTAAGGAGACTACCTTGAGAAAAAAATTCCAGGAGACAGCTTCGCTCCATGTGTCCATCACTCTGGATGACGATGACCCACACCAACGTATAATTTATGAAGTGAGTTGCGCCCTTTCTCTTTCTCTTTCTCTTTGGAGATTTAACTCCATGTCCATGCTTTGCTTCACTTTTGTTCCAAAAGGAGAAGGGAAATGGCTGTATTGTCTGCTTGTCCGTGTCGTCATCGGCATTCATCCATAGGTGTACGTAGCCACCTTGTCTATTCCAACTTTTGCCAATGTACCACCTTTGCCTTTTTCCTGCCTCGAAACTTTATTTCCTGTCAAGCCAGCCTCAGAAGAAAAGGATTGAAAACAGGAGAAACGAACGCACCGAGGACGACGATCTAGTAGCTGGTTAGTTGGAGCAAGCCCGTGCTTTGCTTTGTAGGTGGAGCACGCATAAGTTGCATGGAGCCTGGCTTTTAAGCAGTAGCCAAGTGAGATAATCGCGCCTCTGGGATGCCATGAACAGCAGGAAAGTAATCTGGTACTC
Source organism: Selaginella moellendorffii (assembly GCF_000143415.4). NCBI lineage: Eukaryota > Viridiplantae > Streptophyta > Lycopodiopsida > Selaginellales > Selaginellaceae > Selaginella > Selaginella moellendorffii. The sequence continues at coordinate 244,175 of NW_003314333.1, forward strand.
CTACGTGCTCTGGAGCAGCCTGCTCGGCGACAGCCAAGCACAAGGTGCGTAGAATTTTCCTCCGTTTCCTGGTCTTTGCTTGGTGGAGCCTTAACTTCATTCAAAGTTATGGCAGTAGCTCCTCCACAGTTTGGAGTGAACTATGGCCGCGTCGCCAGCAACCTTCCCAGGCCAAACGATGTTGCCAACCTGGTGGCCGGGGAAGGGATCAGCAGGGTGAGGATTCTGGACATAGAGCCAGCGGTTCTTCGGGCATTTGCACGCTTTGGATCCCCGGTGAGAATGTCCGTCACCCTGCCCACCGAAATGATCTTCGACGTGGCCATGAGCGAGAGCTGCGCGCGTGCGTGGTTCTACCAGCACATCTTCCCTTACAGAGCCCAGATCGAGACCATCCTCGTCGGCAACGAGATCCTCACGCTGCACCAAGAGATGGCCAGGCTCCTGGTCCCGGCCATGGAAAACTTGCACCGCGTGTTGGTCAGCGTCGGGATGAGCCGAGCCATCCGGGTTTCCACAGCTCACGCCATGGACATCCTGGACAGCACCGATCCTCCTTCCAGCGGATCGTTTGGGAGCAAGTACCGCGAGACCCTGCGAAGAATGCTCTACTTTCTGCTCGTCACAAACTCCTCCTTCACTGTCAACGTCTACCCATACTACGTCTACCAGCAGGACAAAGGCCGCACTGTCTCTCTCGACTACGCGCTTGGAAACGTGAGCGCCGACGCCATGATGGATCCACACACTGGCCTCAACTACACCAGCCTGCTCAAAGCTCAGCTGGACGCCGTCTACTCGGCCATGACCAAGCTGGGCTACGGCGGGGTGCGACTCGTGGTGTCCGAGACGGGCTGGCCGTCGAGCGGAGGATTTGGGGCCAGCAAGAAGAAATCCTGTCACTTCTTCTGCAACCTCCTTCAGGAGGTTTCTAGCGGAGCTGGGACGCCCTTGAGACCACACCACCCTATTCAGGCTTACCACTTTGCGCTCTTCAACGAGAACCTCAAGCGCGGCGCCGTGGAGCAAAACTTTGGTATCTTCTACCCCAACATGACCAGGGTTTACCCATGCATTTGCTCCGAGGGAGTTGACTAAATGACCATGCAGTCTACCATGGTCAAACGCACACTGATGACTAAGCGTGGAAATGAAAAAGCCTGTGCCCTGCGCGTGTGTGTGCGCTTGCAATGGATGTAGGATCAGCCACAAGGCATGGCCTTCCTAACAGCTCGCTCGTACACAGAGAAAACTCTTAAAGTCAGCGGCATGAGGAGAGCCAAGAGAAAACTCGCCACAAACTTGTAAGCATGACGGCTGTGCTGGCATCTTTGGCCGCAGTGGTGGTAGTATCGCTGCTGCTGATGAATGCCGGTGGACAACAGCGTCCGGAGCCAAATTGCGCGACGGGGCGGACGGCGACGATTCTGAGCTACTGCCTGCCCACTGTTATTCGCGAGAGCCCGCCAAACAGCACCGTCTCACGCCTCTGTTGCAACACTCTGGCTACTTACACCTGGGACTGCCTGTGCGCCCTTGGCCCGCACCAGTTTAGATGGTTCCTCGTCTTCATGGAGGACGTCACCACCTTGTGTGGAGCCCCAGTTATCGGCTGCAAGTAAGTACTATACTAGCTCCAGATTCTAGTTTAGTGTGATGCTTCATATTGTATTGGTTGTTTTTCTCAGTTTCTCCACACGCAAGAAAATCACAGGCAACGAGAGTACACAACACGAATGATCCGCTCAAAGTAACGCTAGTGCTCTCTAGAATCAAAATAAATTTCGGACTGAGAAGTTAGTGCTTGAATCAGAAAGTGATATCGTAGACCTTGGACATGTCCGGCCTAAACACCCCAAAGTTCTGCTCCGTCACGCCGGGCTTCTGGTTCTCGTTGAAGAGAGAGAAGATGTAAGCCTGCACGGGAGTGTTGGGCTTGAGAGGAGTGCCAGCGTTTGCAGCAACACGCTGGATCAAGTTCCTGTTAAAAGTGGCAGCATTGTCGAGCGAGGCACCAAAGTCACCCGCAGACGGCCAGCCGCTCTCGCTCAGCACGATGCCAACGTCGTCGTGGTTGAGCTTCCGCATGGCCGAGTAGACCGTGTCGAGCTGAGCGTCCAACAAGTTGGAGTAGTGCAAGCCCGAGTTGGAGTCATCGAAACCCGCGGCTCCCGGCTGGAGCAGAGAGTAGTCGAGCGCAAGGTTCTGTCCCTTGTCATCCCTGTAGGCGAAGTATGGATAGGCGTTGAGAAGGAGGTAGGAGCCTGTGCGTGCCAAGAAGTCGAGCACCGGTTGCATGACACTGACTCCGATGTCACTCCTAAACATGCCAGCCGACGGAGGGAACGCCGCATTAGCATCCAGAATGTCCATGGCGTGAGCCGTGGACACTTTGACTCTGGAAGCCACTCCCATGTTGACGAGCGACGTGTAGATGTTGTTCATGGCCGGGACGAGCTGCGGGTTGAGTTCCGGGTTGTACTTGATCACCTCGTTCCCAACAATGACGACCGAGACGATGGACCCGTACGGCATGACGTTCCCGGCGATCCATCCGTCGGCAGCGGCTTGAGACGAGGCAACCCCGGCAATCTCCCCGTTGCCAAGAGTTATAGCCACCGGAATGCCTTGGCGCGCGAAGGCTTGGATGGCAGCGGGATCGGCATCAAATATCCGAACCATGCCAATGTTTTGGGACTTGACCAGCTGAGCAACTGCGTCTGGAGCTGGAAGGTTGTCGGCGATTCTGCCATAATTGACACCGATCGCTTGTGTTCCTGCAAACACGGAAGAAACATTTGGTATGCCAGGCAGTACGTAAAAGAGAAATCTAAAATCTATCCTGTCACACACACCTGCGATCTTGCAGCAAAGAATAAACGCGGCCAGCACAAGCTCCATACTGACAGACGGTGCCATCTCCCCCAAAAATCAAGGCTTGCAACTCGAGCGAAAACATCGTGACTCACACGTCTACTTGTCATCGTCAAAAAGCGTGTCGGTGGACCCGGACAAGTTGGTAGCGGCCACAAATCTCTTTTGGACAGCCAGTGGCTGAAATGCCACGCACTGAATAAGTGCTCCACCGGCATCCTTGAAACTATGATATCAGCCCTGTGCATCCGTATAGAATGGATTCTCACTCATCTTGGGCATAGATCTAAAGACTAGATATGGTCTGGCTACCTGAGCAGCAAGCAAGCATCACACCGTTAGACAGACCAAAGCTCGTAAGTACCTTGAGTGCGGGGGGACCGCACAAAAACTTTTTAGAAAGACCTGGAGTACGTAGAAGACTGGAGCTACCAGTGCAAACTGGAGCTCCCCAAGCGAAGCAACGGGTGCGAGAAATACGCCCCCAAAGTCAGTGCTGTGATGATCAAGTAAGGTAGCCTCAGGAATTCTTTGTAGAAATCCCGTGGCAGCTTCTGTCGGCCTTGAGCTATAGCCACGAAGGGCACTACACTCGTTCTCTGCTTCACGGTCTCGAAGGCGTCGCCGTAGCGAAGGGAAAGTCGTCTGTCACCGTTCCACACTCCGAAAAGGTGGTGAGCGAGAAGCCCGATGGACGTGGTCAGCGTGAAGGAGCTGCCAATCCATAGCGTGTGAGCAAAGCACCACATGAACTGTCCAACCATCTGCGCGTCGAGCAGAGGAAAGGATCCATTTACAACATGAATTCGAGCTTGGACTGTGTAGCATACCTGGGGATGCCGTGTGATTCTCATGATGCCAGTCTCCCACATATGAAGCTTGGGCTTGTCGACAGCAGCAACTTCGAGCAGATTAAACGTGGACGGATAGAGGAAGAAGAATGACGTAAACGAGAGAAGCCACACCAGCTGATGAACTCCAGGAACGTCTTGGACGTGCCATAGCTGGGCACCTTCGTATCTATGGTTGATAAAATACACCTGTGCGAACAAGTGGAGCGTAAATAAGCGCACGACTGGAAGATGTTTCGTGCTTGGTGACTGACCACGGCAGAAACTGCCAGCGGAAGCGACAGTCCAGCAAAAACAACTCGGTACGCCCTCTCGCCGATGAGCTGCTCGCCTCGGTCGCGAAAACTGGCCAGGCCACTGTGGACCAGAGCGAAAATGGCGAGCATAGCGGTGATCACGAGCTGCAAAGACACTTATCTCATGAAGAAAGAAACAAGAAAGATAGAAGAAAGATGTACCTCGGGAGAATTGTTGGTGAGCGTGGAGAGCCAGTCGACGTAAGCGGTTCCATAGCCCGTGGTTGGATCGAGCCACGCGAAGTAGAGCACCACGGTGACGGCGGCAAGAATGGCTGTAAAGTAGAGCCAGGACGAAAGCTTCTGGCTCTGGAGCTCAAACACCGCAGAGTCTTCACCCACGAGCGGAGGAGGACTTTGGTCATCGGCGCTCGCCGACGGTAGCACCTCGGACTTGTTGGAGACGCGAGCAAAGACAAGAACTCGTCCAAGCCCATGGTAGCGTCGTGATATCGATGTTGGTGCTCCACCGATGCCAAAGCCACGAGCACCACCTCCTAGGTTATTTACCTTTGTGATGCGCTGTTGGGCGATGGAGGGGCGAGCTACAATGGGGCAGCGCAGGCACTGCGCAGCCACGGCCATGGCCTCCTCGCTCCTCCTTGCTCAGCTAGCCCGTGTTTAGCTCATTATTCCACTCACCACATTTTCTGGTGATAACATTCCAGCGCAAGAGATTCCTGGCGAATCGGACGAACGCGCCGCGAAGGGTAAAATAGTCGCCGTAAAAACTCTCAATGTTGACGTGGTAATTTCTCCCACCGAGAATTGCGGGAACATCCCTTCTTCTATCCAGGACAAGTATCTTCTATCCAGTTATCTCCTTGATGAGCAACATATGAGCTAAGTAACGCGGCATTGGCCGCGACCCTACAGCAACGTGCAGCCTGTTTGACTAGCCTCCTAGGCTTTTTGGATTGGATCCCAAGTTTCCGGATTACTCATCATTTTCTCCATCGCATCGATCCCAAGTTTCCGGAGCTCTACTCATCATTCTCTCCATCGCATCGATCATTCCATTCCACTCCATAGCTTGGGTCGGTGATGGTGATCGAGCACATAGATCTGGTGGCCGATGCGCTCAAGCTCGCCTATCGCATCGTGAGGAACTACCAGGATGTCCCCAAGCAGAGAGGTAAATGCCGGGAGCTGATTGACCAGGTGTGTAGGCTGGCTCGCCTCCTCCAGGAGCTCCAAAACTCGCGAACGCCGCAAGCGCCACTCACCCCTCAGGCCAAGGCATGCTTCGAGGGCCTCAACAAATGCCTCGAGGACGCCTACAGGTATCTTTCTTCCATCCGCACTCAAAAATCGCAAGCTCGAGTGGCTTGGCAGGGTTTTGGAGAAGACATCGAGGGCCAGCATTCTCCGCTACATTTTCATGAGCAAGGAGGTTAACGAAGATTTGAGCGTCGTGTCCGGCAGTATAGATGGCTTCCTCAAGTCCGTCCCGCTGGTGTGCTTGACGGTGACTGTACGAATACTAAGAACTGTGTGTTTGCAGATCCAATTCACGCAAGCAACGGCAATCCAAACCGACGTGAAGGAGCTGGCGAGCGCATTCTCCAAGCTGAGCACGGAGCTCCAGCATAAGAGCGCGTACACGCAAGAGCAGCAAGACCTTGCGGACGAGGTATGTTTTCCTGCCAAGTAGCGAGCGAGAGTGTTCGAGCTTTGGTTGCAGGTGTTGTCGATATTGCGGAGCAGGAGGACTGAAGATGAACAAGAGAGCACCTTGGACAAGCTTCTAGCGTGGCTCGCGGAGAAATTCGAGTCGGACATGGAGACCGTGCGCAGGGAATGGCAGGTAAAGTACTCTTTTGCCGATCGAAAAGTTTGCCAAATGGAAAGTCTCTTTTCACGCCAGGACATGAAGCGATCGAAGAGCGATTTGATGACACAAGTTGGCACGACTTCTTCTTCCAAGCAGAGGATCGAAGAAAAGCTCTTGGAGCAGATCATCTTCTGCATCGACGAGATCGAAGTTAATGGCAAAGTCTTGGAGGTGGACGCGGCTGGCATCCCAGGAGAGTTTCTTTGCTCCGTCTGTCACGACTTGATGAAGCGACCGGTCCTTCTCACGTCCGGCCACTCCTACTGTAGACACTGCATCGAGCGGTGCTTTAGCAACGGTCCTGCCGTCTGTCCAAACTCGAGAGCTCTTGTGCAACCCGACTTGCTCATCGACAACATTGCCTTGCGAAATGCCATCGCCAGGTTCGTGTCTCGCGTTATCTGACTTCATCTTAAAAACCACCCATACATGTCTTTCTAGGTGGAAGCAAACAGCTTCTCCTGCGCACGCCGAGGATGTTGACGAACCAGTTGTGGACGTGGTGGAGAGAAGCTACGACGAGGGCTTCGTTCTCCAGACGGTCTCGGAGCTTGAGTCCGACAACCATATCAAGCAGCTCAGGGCGCTCAACTGCCTGCTCGAAGTCGCGTCATCCACAAGTGGAGCAGCATCAATCCTCCAGTCCGGAGGCACAGCACAGCTTGTAAAACTGCTCAAGTCATCCAGGAGAATGGTGGTGGAGAAAACCGCAGCTATTCTTGCGCTCATGACTTCCAGACAAGCTACTGCCGATGATACAGGACAGGTTGTGAGCGAGATCTTTGAGCACTGCTTGGATCTGGTCACCACAGGAACGGGGACGGTTCGACTGAAATCCGCGGAGACCATCACCAACTTGCTATCGATTCCCGAGGCCACGGAGTTCCTCCTCTCTCAGGTGGGAATTATTTCATCCTTCGCGGCACTGGCTACCGAGTCTGAAGATGGCATGGACATTTCCCTTCGATGCCTCCGGAAGCTATCGAGAAACAAGGACGCAAGTTTTAGCGGTGACTCCTCTTTGGTAGCATGTCTCCTCGATCTTCTCAAGTCGGAGGAAGATTGCATTGTTCAAGAGTCGGTTCTGGCACTCAAGTCCGCAGTGTCTTCCGGATCGTCTCGAGCTTGCGCGGTTTTGAAGAAGAAGAATGCTGTATCTCACCTGGTTCGCTGCGCAGCTTCATTATCCGGGGACTCTCAGGAAGCCGCAATCACAGTACTGGAGCACTTTGCCAAGAACGAAGGCTTCAGTGACTTGGTCGAAGCGGGATACCACAGATTCATCGTGCAGCTGGTTTCGGCATTTCATCCCTCGGACAACGCGCTTCTGCTCGCGAGCATACTCCGTCTGTCGGCCGGCTGTCTAGACTTGCAGCAGGACTGGAGTTTCGAACTTGGTGACGTGCAAAGGCTGACGTCTCGCCTCATGGATACGCTCCAAGTCAAGGACTGCACGGCCGAGGCGCTCGAGCTCCTCAAAACGCTGTGTTCCAAGGATCCCGCATGCAAGGAGCTTGTGGTCGAAAACGATGGCGTCACAGTTCTGCTGGTGCTTGCAGTCTCGCCACGCTCAACGTGCAGGAAGGGAGCTCTTGCTGTGCTCACAACTCTCCTACGCTCGAGTGCATGCCAGGAGGAGTTTTCCAGAGCTGGAGGGATTGGAGTGCTTGGCAACACCATACAGACAGATGACAGTGCCGAGTGCGTCACGGAGGCTATGGTATCGCTGGGACTCTTGGCAGGCAACGGCAAGCTGAGGCATCTGGCACTCAAGAGCTTGGATCTTTACAAGCTCCTGTGCTGTTGCATTGACGAGAATTTCCCCGAGCAGTGCAGAGAATCAGCCGCGTCTCTTGCGCTGTGGTCACTGGCTGAGAGGAGCGATGTCATAGTGTCGAAGCCAAGCCTCAAGCAGCTTGGCTACGTGCTACAGCATGGCCGCAGCAAAACCATCAGAACGAAGGTGGCGGAGATATTGCTGGTGCACGCTAGCAGAGGAGGAGAGGAGGGACTGGCAAGCCTGGGCGGATCGAGCCGGCTCCATCTCGTAGAGCTGGCGGATGAAGCAGGAGAAACATACAGAGAGCTGCTACTCTCCTTTGTGAGCCGCAGCAGACCATGTACGCAGGAGGAGATCCCGCTCCTCCTTGAAGCGTTCTCGAGGAGCGAGTACATGGACGACGCGGTAGCATCGATCAGAATCCTGGTGGAGAGCAGCACCTCGTCTCACTCGGTGCTTTTGGCAGCGGGTTTCGGACACACCGGCTTGGAAGCTCTCAAGTCTGGCCGCTGCGGGGAGCCATGCATTGACGATATCTCTGCGTCGCTGGTTCTTCTTTATTCCTGCTGCAGCCAGCAGCAGTGCGAAGCGTCGCCCAAATACGTCCAAGCGCTGATGAAGCTCCTGACGATGGATGCCCCAGGCAGCGTGACAAGAGCAGCAGTGTGCTTACTCTCCTCTTTCGCCCACCACGACGGTGCATGCCTCCAGGGTCCGCTGAAAACTTCTTCGCACGCGATCAAGCCGCTCTTGTCCGTGCTGCCACAGGCGAGGCTCGAGGCTCTGGAGTTGCTCTCCATCGCCGTGGAGGATTCTTCCCTGAAGGTAGAGCTTTACAGGCAAGGTGCCATCCCAAAGCTGATAGAGTGCCTTTCTCCGGACAACGATCGGGTACAGGTACGCTGCCTGTTCGGTAGAACATAGGCTGACACTGACTTTATCTTTGCAGGAGTTGGCAATCTCCATTCTCTTGAAAATCGGTGCACTGAGCGAGGCCATGGAAGGTATCCGCGGCAGTATGATCTCCAACGGGATCATGAACCACTTGCTCAACATCCTCCAGAAGACTGGCGAGAGATCACAAGCCGCGGTCGTAAACAGTGCCTGTCTCATCCGCAACCTCGCCCGCAGCCTTAGTTCCGGAACCGATAACGCACTCAGGATCTTGCTGGCCGTCTACAAGTTCTGCCTCACTAACAGCCGCCGGGAAGGCTACGTTGAGAGGATAACGTACGTGATTTCCGCTCTGGAGACGCTCACCGTTCCGGGCACTCAGCAACTGAAGCTGCTGCTGAGAGACAGCATCCCCTTCCTCGTCAAGCCGCTGCAGGAAGACTACGCCAGCCAAGGTGACCACGACGAGAAGATCAAGAGGAGCGCCCTGGCAATCCTGGCAAGCCTGTTGCAGGAAGCAAGCCTGTGCAAGGAAGTGCGCAGCATGCTTCTCACCCGTGCCTCCGTGTCGGCCTTGAGGAATATCATGGACAAGTCCAGCAGCAACGAGTGCAAGACGCGCACTCTCAATCTCTTGGCCAAGCTCATGACCTCCGCCTCCAGCTTGAAGGAGGTAAGCAAGATGATGCGCGAGGATGACTGCATCAGCGTGGTGTTTAGACTCACGCAGCTACACGAGTGCTCCATCCCTGCCACCAAGTTAATCGAGTTGATGAAGCAGGACAGAAGTACGAGAACGTACATCGAGGGAAACTTGTTCCCATGGCAGAGAACCACCTCGGCACCGGCAATGAGCAGAGGTGTGTAGAGAAAGTAGACACAGTGTTGTACTGTCCAAATTGTATAAACGAGAATGTTTTCATTTTCTCGGCCTGAAGGGCAGCACAAAGGAAATAGACTTTCCTGGTTTGGTACCTGTGAAAAAATGGCTTTCCAATCAATCAATCAATGATCGAGACTAGAACAAGACGCTCACTTACATTCTTTCGAGCACTGGTTGACGCACGAGCCGATGACTCGCTTGGTGTCATCCGGATCTAGAACGTAGCCTGTTGTTTCGTTGACATGACGAAGGTGTCGAGCGATAGCAGCTTTGCAAACCATGCTACAAGGCTGTGAGCACGACTCCTCTCTCGATTGCCCCTCTCCTTTACCGCAGCAAGGCTCCCCCAGCAGCGTCACCTGCATTTTCCTGAGATGCCATCCACACTTTCTCAAACGTCAGACCTTCAATCCGGCTGGAACTGCCTGAAGCTCCGGGCTTTCCAAGCTGGCCTCCAAAACATTCATGCTAGATAGATTCATGGAGACAAGAAAGAGTAAGAATCAGCAATCTTCAAAGATAGAGCTTCTCCTACCATGCTGACGCCGTGAAGCCCTTTCTCCGAGCGACAATCTTCCCCTCCACAATCTGCTCGATAAAATACTTCTTGCTGACAAGACAAAGCTGAGAAAGACGAAAAAGAGGATTACCTACAAGATGCTTCCATAGATTGTGAATGGCTCCACCGGATCGCGCTCCACTCGCTGCTCTTGCTGCTGCTGCTGTTGCTGCTGGCCCCCAAGCCAGTCGAATGCAAGCGCTTGTGATGGCGGCGGATGGAGCACGAGTGCCGCGCAGCTGGCCAGAGACACGAGCGCGCTCCTGGTGCGCGGAGGAGCGCTTCGATGCCCAGGCCAAGGCACCGGATTGCTCGCCATGGCCATCAAATAATTTGAGAGAGAGAGATTAGGGTTCCCTCCCTAAGGAATTGAATGGCTCGCGTCGTGGATGCGCACCATCGTGTGTGGGCGCGAGCACGCTGCTGTAAGTATCTTGCTCGCGCATCGCCTCCCAGATCTTGCTGCTCGCGACGTCTCCACCAAGGCAGCAGGTCAGCTGCTGTGCGCGCTCAAGGCATGCGGCAGCATTGGCGATGTGGAGCTGGGGAGGAAGCTCCACTGCGATGCTGCCCACGACGCCACTGTCACCGGCATTCACGTAGCAAACACGCTGCTGAGCATGTACGCGAGATGCGGCAGCCCCGCGGATGCTCGCGCCGTCTTCGTGGCCATCCCGCGCCCTGACCTCGTCTCCTGGAACGCGCTCGTCCTGGGCCTGGCGATCAACGCTGGCTACCAAGCCGAGGCTCTTCACTTGGTGGAGGAGCTCATGCCGGCTTGTGATGCCAGGACCTTTGTAGCGGCAATGGTGGCTTGTGCGAGCCTGGCAGCACGACAAGGAGATCGCGATGGCCTGGAGTTGCTGGACAGGGCCATGGCTCTACACTCCCGGGCTCTGAGTAGCGGCAACATGGACTTGTTTGTGGCCAACTCCGCGGTGGATATGTATGCCAAGTGTGGGAGCTTGCTGGATTCCAGGATGGTCTTCGATAGGATGCCGTGCCATAGCTTGGTGTCGTGGAATTCCTTGATATCGGCCTGTGTCGACAACGAGGAAGCCGAGCTCGGGCACCAGCTCTTCCACACGGTGTCGGATCATGGATGGGAGCCGAATGCGCGGACGTTTGTGGCTGCTCTTTCCTGCTGCTCGTCACTCATATCCAAGCAAGGCAGTACTCCCGGAGAACCAAACGTAGTATGTTGGAAGGAGGAGGTTGCGAAAATCCACTCTCAAGCTGCTGGGACCGGCTGTGACTCGCAACTCTTTGTAGCAAACTGTTTGATCGACGTGTACGCGAGCTGCGGCAGCTTGCTAGAGGCTCGAGCGGTGTTCAACAAGATGCAAGTCCGTAGCGTCGTCTCGTGGACAGCTCTACTTTTTGGATACGTCCACAACGGGGAAAGCAGGGCCGGACTGGAGCTGTTTTCGCGCATGCAAGCTCAAGGCTCCGTGGCTCCAAATGCCTGCACGTTTGTAGCGGCTCTCATGGCTGTCTCGGCCCTGGCGGAAGAAGAAGCAGGCAAGCTTGTCCGTGGAAGGCTTGTCAAAGTGAGCAGCCTGGAGCACGGGATGGGCTTACACTCCCAGCTTTGCAAGGACGCGGCTGCAGTGACGGACATATATGTGGGAAACAGCATCCTTGTCATGTACACCAAGTGTGGCAGCTTGCTGGATGCTCGTAGCGTCTTTGATACCATCTCCACTTGGGACAACGCATCCTGGAACTCGCTTCTCCTCGGCTACGCTGAGAATGGAGAGGCAGAGCTATGCCTGGAACTGTTCGCAGCCATGAAGTCATCAGTCGTTGCAATCGCCCCGGATGCTCGGACTCTCGTTGCTGCACTCGTTGCTTGCGGGAGCCTTACTTCACTTCAAACTGGAAAGTTTCTCCACGGGGAGATTTGCAGGCACGGAATGGAGAGGGACGTGTTCTTGGCAAACAGCCTCATTGACTTGTACAGCAAATGCGGGAGCCTAGCCAACGCAGAACAGGTTTTCGATTCGACAAGCACCAAAAACTCGGTGACTTGGAGTTCACTGATTGCGGGATATTGTCAAGCAGGAGACGGAAATGATGGAGCCGCTTTCGCGCTTGAGCTCTTGTCCCTGATGCGTGAACTCGGCCTGGAGCCCAATGATGTTACCTTTCTGTCGCTTCTCACGGGATGCAGCCGAGCGGGGCTTGTTAACAAGGGAAGGCAGTGCTTCCGAGCTATGATCTCGCAACACAGGATCAAGCCTCGCATCGAACACTACCACTGCATGATCGATATGCTGGGCCGTGCTAATCGCCTGGAGGAGGCCATGTCAACGCTGGAATCCATGCCTTTCTGTGCAACTCAAGTCACCTGGACTATCATCTTGGCAGCGTGTCACAAATGGAACAACGTAGAGCTGGGGACAAGGGCTTACCACAAGCTGCTTGACATGGACGAGAGCCAGATCGCGGCATACGTGCTCATGTCCAACATCTACGGGATCAATGCAAGAGCTTGAGTCGGTCCGATCAGCAGCAAACAATGCAGCCCAAGCAACGGAGTCGGGAATGAATGACATGGTTATAGCTAGATGTTAAGGCTTGATGTGAATCGGCCAACTCCTGGATGCTTCCTTGAGAACCAGGATACTGTAAACTCTATGTTAGAACGCGACCTGCTGCAGTACAGGACTAATTGAACCGGGTGGGAGAGGGATGTGGCTGTCAAGTGGAACTACCCGATCATCATGCCAAGCAACCGACAAGAGTTCATGGCCATGAAAATGCTTCTCTCTCTCAACTCTTGATATGACTCTACCCTTTGTTCTTTCCTTTTTCAAGGAAATAAAAATGTGCGTCACGGCTGACAAATCGTTATGCCTTTCTTATGCAACTCATCTTCGCAGCGGGAGAACGCTTTTCCGCACGCTGGTGACGGCATACGCGTGTGCTCATGTCCAACATTTCCGGCATCAATGCCCAAGGAAAGAGCTTGAATGGATCCGATGAGCAGCAAACAATGCAGCCCAAGCAACGGAGTCAGGAATGAATGGCATGGTGTCAAGGAGCTCCTGTGCCATCTCTACACGTCCAGCTCGCCCCAAGAGGCACACCACGGAGCAGAAGTGCTCCATAGCAGGAGCTATTCCATGGTCGCCCGCCATGAGCAGGAACAAATGCCGGGCTTGTTCAAGAAGACCAACATCGTTGCTAGCAGCTAGAACACTCAACACTGACCTCTGGCTCACCTCCGCCCCTTCCATTGTCATGGTACGAAGCAGCTGGATCGATTGCGTGTAGCTGCGGCGTTGCGACTGTGCCGCTCCCATGATGTTCCAGGAAACTGTATCACGCTCGGGCATGGAATCAAACACTTGTTTTACAAACTCGACGTTTCCGCACTGGCAATTGATTTGGAGCAATCCGGTCCAGGACACCAAATCTCGCTCCGGCATTGAGTCGAACACGAGCTTTACGCCCTTCAAGTCGCCATTGCGGCAATATGCAACGAGGAGAACGTTCCATGTTACCAACGTCGACTCGGGCATCTTCTCAAAGGTGGTCATTGCCGCTTCCAAATGCCCAGCAGCGGCATAAGTGTAAACCATAGCCGTCCATGCCACGACATCGCACTGGGACATAGAAGAAAACACGCATGCCGCATTTTCTACGTGCCCCGCGCTTGCAAAAGCACGCAGCATGGTGGTCCAAGACGCAAGATCCTTTTCGGGCATCGAGTCATACGTGTGCTTTGCAGCGTGTAGATGCCTGTTTGAGGCATATGCCGCAAGCAAAGCGTTCCATGTCACAGTGTTGCGCTCCGGCATTAAATCAAACAGGGCTTGAGCCTCATAAACGTTACCTCGTTTTGAGTAGGAGTGGATCATAACTGTCCAAGAGACGACGTTTCTAGCCGGCATCCGATCAAACAGAACTCTAGCTTTCTCCATATGCCCATTACGGACATATGCCTCGAGCACAATGGTCCACGAGAACACGTTGGGTCCGGCCATGCAACAGAAGACACGCTCAACCTCGTCGAGGCAGCGACACCTACTGTACATCTTCATCACCAAGTTGATGAGATACGTGTCATCGCCAAGCCCGCTCGCCACCATCTGCCTGTGGAGCAGCCGAATGCGCGACGGCTCTGTGGAGCTCCCCAGAAGCGAGCTGAAGCGCCTCCGTGTGCAAGCGAGTTCCATGTACCGCTAAGCTAAGCCATTGCCGTGTGTCACGGCCTCTAAGAACGTGACAATCGTTTCCAAGGTGTCTGTCTATAGTGAACAAATGCCGCCACCTGGTATCGCTCTATAGAAACATCTGGACTCTTGTAATCTACAACTAGAAACAATGTTAAGGCTTGATGTGAATCAGCCAACTCTGAACGAATCCTGGATGCTTCGCAGTTCCCTGGCATGCTTCCGCCATTGGAGTCCTACACAAAGAGAGAGAGAGAGATAGATTGGAACACAGAACTTCGTGAGAAGAAAAACTTACCGCTCGCGTTGACAGACATGAGATAGAGCCTGTTCCCAGCGGCTGTTGCCGTGATGAGTACGTGTGGCTCCAGCTCGTACTGGTAGTAAGTTCTCCCATCGTACTGCTTCACTTCCATGTCCTTGACGCTGCCCTCGATGTTCTTGCCGGTCACCTCTGGCCCGAACGCGTCGATCACCTTCTCTGGTGGTCCGATCTCTTCGATCTTGGCATTGTCATCGATTGCTGCCACCATCCAAATCGATATGAGTCTAGATGCTTTGAGACACTCTAGCTACTCACTGTCTGAAAATCTCCTCACGGGAGCCACGACGACTGCGATGCTGCCTTCTTCGCTACTGGCAAACCGGAGGTCAATCTCGGTTCCACCCAGGTCCGCTATAGACACGGGAACCTGTGCATTACGAAAGTATGTTGCGGATGGACATGGAGAATGTTCACGGAGCCTACCTCTTGCCAGTTTTGTGGAACTCGGAAAGAGTATGGTATCATGGGACTCCAGCCCACGCCATGGCCGCCAGATTTCTCATCGGGTCTTCGGTACGTTCTGATGCCTGTACAATGAAAGATGTGATCTTGGAATCAATGGAAATTTCACTCTCACCATTCTCGTCAGGAAGGGAAAGGCCGGGAACGCGTCCCGCAAGGAGGGTTTGTGACACCGCGATTGCCTCTTGGTGGTGGACGCAGCTTTGGTGGAGAATGAGCGATCCTCCAGCCAGGAGGAAATTCCTGCGGTGGGTGACAAGAAAACCATTACCACACTCGCCTTGCACATCGCCCGAGGAAAGAGCTCGCGCTGGTAATCGCAATCGCAATCGTGGCGCCGGCACGCAGCCAAGGCGTCCACCACCGCAAGCCAGAGCCATCACTTGGACCTAGAATATGCGAATCTCGATTGCATTTGGTTGGAGAAATCCTGGATGATAAAGTTGCAAATTATAACGCTTGAATGAAATATCCAGGAGCGATCATTCCGCATGAATGGTGTTTTTTGAGGCAACGTCGACCTTCCTCCCTGCCATACTAAAGGTCGTCGCGCCAAAGACAGAGAGAAATCCGCATATAAAGTCAAAAGATCTCGCAGGGTACTTGTTATGGTTGTAGAAAATGAGCAAGATAGCATCCGCAATGGTCAGCTTGGCCAAAGTTCTCGCAGGGTACTTGTTATGGTTGTAGAAAATGAGAAAGATAGTGGTCAGCAACAACTTGTCCATAACTCCATCTCCCGGTTGAAAATATCTCGAAAACGCGCTCACACAGAAAGAATCAGGAGCGATCTCGGCCGTTGAACGCTTGAAGAATCCACGGCGAGGTGGTTACGCCTTTATATTGCTGACTTGGCACTACTGTGGTGGCGCCACGTGTCAGTCAAAGGCGCCAGGTCTGGTAGGTGTGAACGGTGGCTGGCCGCGTGGACTGGTTGCAGTAGTGTTGTGGAATTGTGGGCAGCGCAAATCCCCCATTCTTTTTGTGGAGGGCTCGCGGGGCTGGGAAGCGAATTGGAGGAACAAGAGATCAATCCCTCCTCCCTCCTCTGCTATTTCCGGCCCAGCGATAGCTTCATTCTCATCGATTTTTAGGTCTTCCTTTTAAGCGCGCTCGCAGCAAATGGAGCAGATGGGCGGAGGAATGGAGTCGTCGAGCCTGGATTTCGTGCTGGCGCTCTTGGGCGTCAAGGGGATGGCGTCCACCAACATCTCCCCGCTCACCCTGCTGCTGTCGGCGCTGCTCCTCGTGGCCGGGGCGCTCTTCCTCTGGTGGAAGGCAGCTGATGCCGGCAAGCGCGTGGCGGAGCCGCCCAGAGTGGTGACGCCAATTGTGGAAGCCGAGGAGGAGGAGGCCGATGATCTAGCAGGCTACACGAGCAAAGTGACCGTCTTCTTTGGCACCCAAACCGGAACCGCGGAAGGGTTTGCAAAGGTGTGGTTTTTGTTTGTATTTCTCGCTCCCTCTTTTTGGCGTCTTCGCTCCAGCCAGCTTCCGGGATTGATTTTTCGTGTTCTTCTAGGCCCTGGTCGAGGAAGCAAAGTCTCGATACGACAGGGTTCTCTTCAAGGCCGTCGACTTGGTAAACTTCTTTTCTTCGTTCTTTCCAGTCTTTCTAAAGGCTACTCTTTGTTCCAGGACAACTACGCAGCGGACGACGACCACTATCGCCTCAGGCTCAAGAAGGAGAAGCTGGCCATCTTTATGCTCGCAACGTGAGAATCTCGTGTGGAGTTTAATAATCTCTGCCAAGCAGCGTTTTGTGAACTGTGCATCTTTGTGTTCTTTGCAGGTATGGTGACGGAGAACCGACGGACAATGCGGCCAGGTTCTACAAATTCCTTACGGAGGTAGAAGACTCTTTTTCTTTTCCTTGGAATCTTTAAGTAAGATCGATCGACTTGCAGGGTGGTGACGAAAGAGGCTTGTGGCTGAACGAGATGACTTACGCGGTGTTTGGTCTGGGCAACCGCCAGTACGAGTACTTCAACAAGGTAGACCGACCGTTCATCCTTTTGCGATTGCTGATAGTTAAAACTTGATCTCGTCACAAGGTTGGAAAGGTCGTGGACGAGGAATTGGAGAAGCAAGGTGCCAAAAGGCTTGTTCCCTGTGGAGTTGGCGATGACGACCAATGCATCGAAGACGATTTCTCCGCCTGGTACGACTCTCTAAGTGCTAGTGCTTAAAGGCTTCCGCGTGTTTCTACACACAGGCGCGAGCAGCTATGGCCGGAGCTTGACACTTTGCTTCGGAACGAGGACGACGTTGCCATTCCTTCCACTACCACTTACACGGCAGCTGTCAGCGAATACCGAGTTGTAATTCATGAGAAGCTAGCAAAACTCGTCGAAGGGAGCTTTCTCCCGGTGGAAAACGGTGGGCCTGTCGTTATGGATATGAACCATCCTTGTCGGTGAGAGCCTCTTTTCATCTTGTTGCTTTTAGTTCTCCTCTCATTTATTGTGCCCGGGATTCCAGAGCCATCGTGGCCGCTCGGAAAGAGCTCCATACGCCCTTGTCCGACAGATCGTGCACCCACTTGGAGTTCGACATAGCTGCGACTGGCATCAGGTACGCTAAAGCCCTCTCTTTTATCTCCAGCTCAAACATATAAGTCTTGTGATTTGATTTAGTTACGAGACTGGAGACCATGTTGGTGTGTACGCTGAGAATTGTCACGACGTTGTGGAGGAGGCTGCCAATCTTCTAGATTATTCGCTGGACACAGTCTTTTCCCTTCACACAGACACGGAAGATGGCACTCCGTTGCCTGGTAGCCTTCTTCCGCCATTTCCCACACCCTGCACTCTAAGAACTGCCTTGGCTCGTTATGCCGACTTGCAAACTCCTCCTCGCAAGGTAATGCACATCGGCCACCCCAAGTTTTTGTTCTCCTAACCTTTGCTTCTGGTCTGTGTAGGCTGTGCTTGCTGTCCTTGCGGCATATACATCAGAGACTAGCCATGCAGACCGTTTGAGGCACCTAGCATCGCTGCAAGGAAAGGTTGGTTGTGATCGTTTGTTTATATTTTCCAGCCTGTGTTGACTTTGGTGTTTTTTTTCTGCAGGATGACTATTCGCAATACATTTCTTCGTGTCAAAGGACCCTGCTGGAGGTTTTGGCTGACTTTTCCTCTGTCAAGCTGCCCCTCGGGGTCTTCTTCGCTTCAGTGGCTCCACGTTTGATGCCAAGATATTATTCCATCTCGTCCTCTCCAAAGTACGTCCTTTCTCGCCTACTTCTGTGCTCACTGTCATTGCTGCGCAGGTTTGCGCCCACTAGGATTCACGTCACTTGCGCGTTGGTTCATGGACCAAGTCCAACTGGCCGCCTGTTTAGAGGAGTTTGCTCTACATGGATGAAGGTTTGAAGTTTTTTTTTCAAGTGTTTCCGAGCCGTCGCTAACTAGGAAACGCTTGCGTGACAGAATGCTCGCTCCGCCGAAGAGGCCGGCGATGACTGCAGCTGGGCTCCTATATTTGTGCGACAATCAAACTTCAAGCTTCCTGCTGACCCGAAAATTCCCATCGTGATGATAGGACCTGGCACGGGCCTGGCACCTTTCAGAGGATTCCTCCAGGTGTTTTTTTCGTGTGTGATTTATTTTATTCCTGGGAGCTCATTTCTGTTACTTTCTCAGGAAAGAGCTGCTCTACAAGATTCGGGTGAACAACTGGGGCCCTCGGTTCTTTTCTTTGGATGCCGCAATCGGAATCAGGTAAATGTGTTTCTCGTTTTTTGTGTTGTTTTGTCCGCAACGCCCAGTCTTGTGAGCAGGATTTCATTTACGAGCGCGAACTGAACGGGTATGTGAGCAGAGGAACTTTGACAAACCTGTACGTGGCCTTTTCGCGAGAGGGCGCCACCAAGGAATACGTCCAACACAAGATGCAAGACAAGGTGCGTTTGTTATCTCCTGTATCTCTCGTCTCATACTGCTTGTTTTTCTTGTCCCTTCTCTCAGGCTAGTGACTTGTGGAGGCTTTTGTCTAACGGGGCCTACTTGTATGTCTGCGGCGATGCCAAAGGAATGGCTCGCGACGTTCACAAGATGCTGATTACCATTGTCCAAACCGAGGTGAGTTTTTGTGCTTATCACCGATGCAAAAGTCAATTCTTTGCTTGGCAGGGCAACGTCAAGGAAGCTGAGGCTTTTGTCAAGCAACTGCAAAACGATGGTCGATATTTGAGAGACGTCTGGTGATTGCTTTACCTGCGAAGTGATTGAAACAAGCATACACTACGAATTTTGTAGTTAGCATTCATTGAGAGACAAATTGTCTCTTGCTGTACCCAACCGACTCCAAAGGAAAGAAACCATTTCACCCATTAATTAACGCAACTTCATACTTTGTGCTTGCGAAGTAAACGTGAATCAATCTCAATGCAATAACACTGTGTTCACTTGAGCTACTTGTGCTCATGGTATACGAGAAACTCCAGCTCGAAGATCCGTTCCTGGTGCTTCTTGTTCAGCTCTCGCAGCTCCGCCATGGCCTTGTGAAGATCTGCGTTGGCAAGCTGGAGTTGCTCCAGCTTCGCATTGCACTGCTCCAGCTGCTTTTCCAACTCCGCCTTACCATTCTTTGTCTCCGCCTCCAGCTTGGCCATGCGATCCATCACTTCATCTTGCTTCGCCGCCAAGAGGCCTTCCGCATGGACCTTTTTCTCCTTCGCATCTTTGACCTCGGCCTGCAAACTAAGCTTTTGCTCCCTGGTTTCTTTCACCTCGGCCTGCAAACTAAGCTTTTGCTCCCTGGTTTCTTTCACCTCGGCCTGCAAACTAAGCTTTTGCTCCCTGGTTTCTTTCACCTCGGCCTGCAAACTAAGCTTTTGCTCCCGGGCGTCTCTCACCTGGGCCTCCAACTCTTTAACCTCCCCCGACAAGGCAGTATACTTGGCCACCAATCCCTTCCCCGCATCCGTGGACACGTTCACCGTGGGTGGCAAACCTGGTGTCAGCTGCGCCCACTCCGCAACCGTGAGCCCCTCGAGACCATCTGTATGTAACAGGTTAGTTCACGGTCGAAGAAGACTCTCGGCACCTATGACATAGTGAACGAAGTCTTTGGGATCAAGCACGCTCCTAGTGGGGAGAAGCTTCTGTGCACTCCTCAGGCATTCCTCGACCGTGGCTTTGGCTGGCGCTGCCAACTTTGCGACCTTTGTGAAGGCTAGGTCCGGCTCCATAAACTCGACACATATCCTCACCTGTGCATCGTGTGTTACGTGGGAAAGTATATGAGAATTCCAAGCGTTACCTCATCAGGGCCAATAGAAGGGTCCACAGTAGCCTTCGCTTTACCTTTGTGCTTCTCCCGCTTCTTGTTGCCACCCATACTACCTCGTCAAAAACCCTACCCCCGACCCTCTTTATGGCGGAGAATCACTCCACAATGGGTTCCAGACCGCCACTGTCCTCCACATCATCTTGAACGTCTGGTACTGACTTTGGTTCTCCCAGTGTGTCACCTTCCTCCTGAAGAAGGGCCTCCTCGTCACCTTCTTGCATCTGCTGTGACGCTGGCTGCTCTTCCTCGTCTTGTCCACAGAAGCGAAGCACAAACTGCCTGAACGTCTGCACCGCGGAGTTGACGTCCACCTTCTGCTGCATTAAGTCTTGCAGCACCTCCTTTGAGAAATCATACTCGTCTTTGCTTGCGTTCACTTTTTCTGGGTCGATATCATCTTGGACCTGTGGACACGATGAGTTGATAGTAGTGAATAAATTTCCATAGATTTCTAGTTACCTGTGACCAGGTCTTCTTGAGAAGGTCGAATACAGTGCTGGCAGGTGCTTCAATGCCGTGGTTATAGGCTATTTGAGCAAAGGCCTGTGGACTGATGCTGTCTCCTCCATCCGGCATCATCAGCAGTGTCTCCCTGAACATCCTGATTGCACTTTGCTGCGAGATCGATGAATCTGCGGTAGTGACAATCTCTCGGAACTCGCTGAACGTCAAAACTCCATCTTGATTTGCGTCTCCGGCAATGAACAGATTCTCCAGCTCGGTTGCCTGAGATACTTTAACATCAGAACCACGTAAAATCAAAAGGCTTTACTACCTTATCCTTGGGAACTGGCTTGCTGACTTGAATGCTCTTTCTCCGTTCGTCTTGTATGGTGTCCTGGATAAACAAGAACAAGCGAGGACTCTCAGAAGCTGTATCTCCTTTTCTTTTCCTGTTCTTACCATCTTATGTGGATAGACCGCTAGTATCGCCTCCACAAGCAGGTCCCAATCAACTTTTCGTACTTCACTTTCCTTCACAAGCTTCCTGATCTGCAAAGTTTCACAACTTTTACTTTGAAAGGAAAACAGCAAAGACAAGACTTACCTCTGGTGACGCCTTTTCAGTCACTGCATTCTTTGCAACGTACTTCTCCACGAACGACAATGCTGCTCCCTGGCTTCCAAAGTAGGCAACGAGATTGGGCTCGTCGGCAATGAAAGCGTACTGGGATGCATTCAAGAATATAAGACCGTCGTCTTGGTCAGATGGAAGCAGCACTCCTGTTTTGCTTGAAGCTCGCTGAAGGATTTTAAGGTAGAGATAGAGATCGGGCTCGCTGTAGTTGTTGGTTTCGTCCATGCCGACAAACCGGCTGAAGACTCTGATCTGCCAGGACGTAGAAAAGCATATTAGAAACTTCTCCATTACGGCTTTAATGCCTGCCTACTTTATGATGCTTCTCAATCTCCTTGTTGGTGATGAGTGTCTTGACCGTCTTAAAAACACCAAAGATCGCTGACTCGCTGAGACCTTTGAGTCCATACTGATTAAGCATGAAATCATAGACAAACTCGCAACAAGTTTGCCGCTCATTATTGCACGAGTCATCGACAGAATCTGCGACAATTTTGCTCACGTACACCGACGCAATTAGCTTTGTTAGCTGCAGAACCGGGAGAGTATCTATAGATCAGGCCGAAGAAACAAAATAACAGAAAGAAGACGATGCTTTACCTGCCGAACGTTGAAAAATTTTACAGTCTTGGGCGGGTTGTAAATCTTCATCATCTTTGCAAACCCGAGAGGCACGTAAGACTTGAGCTGGGAACCAAATTTGCTTCCTTTGGATTTCCTGCTCTTCCTCATCTCACTGGGCCTGCCGCTGCTTGGTCCGCCCTCTATGAAAGAAACTTTTGCGCTCTCTACGGCAACAGAACCCCGCTTCCCTTGCATCAAGCTCTTGTGCCGCTGCATAAACTTCTCCCTGAACTTGTCGCCCAAAACTGTTCCAGTCATCTCGCAATACTTCTTGAGAAGGACCTCAATCTTCTCTGCCAATGCACCCTCCATCGGGAGCCTGTCGAGCAAGCCTATAGTGTCCACCGCAAGTGTCTCGAACTCTTTCAAGCGTTCGACGATTGGGGGGCCTTCGGCTTTGTCCTTGCCAGCAGCTTCGGGATCAACCCATCCCCCAGCTAGAGCTTTCAAGTCGTCAGCACTCAGCTCAGCTTGTGGAGCTGCTCCTCCTGCTTCTGCTTCTGCTCCAGCTCCCTCTGCCTCTGCCTTGACCTCTTTTTCCACCTCCTCGCCACCTTTTTCTTTGGCCTCGACTATCTTCTTTGGTGGAAATATACTTGGCGGCGCGCTTTGGCATCTTCTCAGTCCCTTGCTGGGATCGGTCTGTGTGTAATCGTCTCGTCGATTTGTCTCTGAAACAGGCGCCGCTGTCTGCTGCTTTTCACCTTCCTCAAGTTGCTGGAGCTCTTCTTCTGTCAGCTGTTCAGTAGATTCATCGGCTCCTGCTTTCTTGCCAGCTTCTGCTCCCTCGGCTTGTGCACCTTCGGCAGTAGCTCCTCCGGCCTCAAGTTTCTTGCGCTCCTCCTCCTGTCTCTTCAGCTCGAGTTGCTTTTTAAGTTCCTCCTCCTGCTGCTTCAGTTCCTCTTCCGTGGGTTCGTGCGTGTATCTGAACGATATCGACCGCTTTTTCAGGTTGACGAGATACTCGTTCCGAGATCTGGGTGACATGTTCTCCGTGCGACACAGCCGACACCTCTTGATCTTCCTCATCTCAATATCCTTGTCTTTGAGTTTGGCCCGTATAACGTCATACTGGTCCCTGTAAAAGTCATGATCGGAAAGCATCCGTGACAGGTGATCTTTCGCCCCTTCTAGATCATCTCGTAGCCGCTTCATTTCATCTTCTGTAGCATTGAGCTTTGGTTCCGCTCGCACAAGAACCTGAGCGTGCATGCAAATAGACTAGTTAAGGTTTGTAAAGTTAGCACGCTTTCGACTAGTACCTGATTGAAAATACGTAGCAATTGCCTCCAAAGATGGAGAAGGAGGTTTCCACGCTCTTCGCAATGGATATCCACCTGCCATGTTTATCTAACTCCAAGAGTAGAGCCATGAAAGAAGAATATTTGCACACATACCTGACGAACGATTTCTAGGAAGGCAATAGAATGAAGAACAAACGCGGCTTCCACGTTCTCAAAACGTCCATCCACTTTCTCACAATGGTTCTTTTGCATTGCATGCTGCAGCCAATCTCCGAGCAGTTGCACGTCCTCTCTTTTACCTGGCTGTTTGAATACAAATAATCACACCCGAGGTTTTTCGACTACTGCAAAGTGTTACCTGAAGAGCAGGAAAGACAACCGTATACCATCTCTTATCGAATGGACTGTAGGTGAACTTGCAGTCGGGTCTTCCCAGAAGTTCTGGCTGCCAGACAAAAACGTATCAACCGGTATGACTGACAGTGCGAAGAGTACCTGGACGACATACTTGTTCACAACATAGTCCTCGACGGGAATGTAAGAAGGAAGAGAAGAAGGAGGTGGAGCAGCGCTCTTGTGTGGTTCCAGGGACTGCTGCTGATCCTGTGGAGGGTTGTCCTTTGCCTGTTTTTCAACAGCTACAGGCTCGTTGTCGACTTCAGTGAGATGAGCAGCAGCAGGAGCAGCAGGCTCAGCGTCCTTGGCGCTAATATCTTCGTGCTTGCTTCCTTCGACCTCGTCAACATTCTTAGAGAGCTCGGTACCTTGGTCACCAGGGATTGGAGAGACGACTGGATTAGTGCACTCGACAAAACGGATTATGAGCTCCCTGACTTTCTCGAGTAGAAGCCGGTCCTTGACTAAGAAACCAGCCTCCGGCGGAACCCTGTTCACCCTGGCTTCCATGGCTTCCCACTCGGCTCTTATCTCGCGGACGTGCTCGCCTGCAAGTTGAGGGATGGATTCCATCTGCGTCAGACGAGTGCTGTGTGAAGCTGCTATAAACGAGGAGTCCAGTTAACGGTTCATCGATGCCACGAGCACACAAGAACGAAAACGAAAAGTTACCTGGATGAACATCTCGCGGATTTCCGTGTCTTTGAGACCAATCGCTTGGAGCAGCCACTGCTTTGCACTGATTGGAACAGTCGCCGAGGCCACAGTCCCGGACTTGGTCTTCCGTATAGCATGAGGAACGTTCGACTTTCTCCCGGCGCCATAGTCCGGAGGTCTCAAGTGAGGAACTGCTCGAACTCCTTCTCTAGAAGCCCCGGTGAGCTTGGTGAGATAGTCGGGAACTTTCATCAGGAGTCCTCTCTTGCAGAAGGTGTCCACCACCTCCTCTCTCTCCACGACTTTGTCGCGCGGCCTGCTTCCAGAGGAGTAGCCGCCGGGGATCCTCGGCGTCCTCACCGCAGCACACGCCTGGAGCCTCTCGCTCACAAGCTCGGCCATGTCCGCCGCCTTGGAGCTCCCGCAAGTGGAGCTCGCAACCTCCCTAGCGGCGGCAGCTCCCACCCTCCGCCCCCTCCTCTCCTCCTGGACGTGCTCCTTCCTCTGGAACCCCGTGTGCTCGTGGCTGGACAGGCGAGTGGGAGTGGTGGACGGACCCCTGTGCGATGCAATGCGGCCCAAATCCACCGACGCCGATCGCTTGAACACATCGTGGGAGAAGGCCGAGCGAGACGACGCCTGACCCACCTCGAATGCTCGCCTGCTGGGCGACGGCGATCGATGCGACACGGTCGCCCTTGCCAATGCCGCCCCTTCCTCGCCGCTTGGGAGGCATCGCTTGAGCTTCAGCACGGATCCGCGCAGCCACGACGAGTTGATGCCGCTGCCCTTGTCCTGCGGCGCCGGAAACTTGTCCAGCAGCATCGCGCATTCTCCTCCTCCTCCTCCACGCTAGGGTTTAATCCCTCCAAAACCCTAAATAACGACCGTATTGCCGGCTGAAGTGTCATCTTGCGGTTTGAACCCTGGACCTCCTTTTTGGTTTTCGCCCTAATCGTGGCCATGGCCGTCTTGATTTGTGTGCGTCATGGTGAGACGACATGGAACGCCAGCGGGAAGCTCCAGGTATGTGTGTGTCGATCGATCGATCGGCTACCATGGCATTGACGATTATGGATCCTATTTTTTTTCTTTTTCTTTTTTGTTGTTTTTTTTCTTCTTGTCAGGGACAATTGGAGACCGATCTAAACGACGCTGGAAGGAAGCAAGCATCCGCTGTATGTTGAAAAGACTAGAATGCAGCCAAGAGTCTGTGGAGGTCAGGATGATCAAAGCGATCTCTCTCATTTTTGTCTTTTGGTTTTCGTCTTCTCAGCTTGCGGAACATTTGGCTAAACAAAGCTCGCAGAAGATCACAGCGGTTTACTCGTCGGATCTTCGCCGTGCATCAGACACGGCCCAGACAATCGCCGAAAAGCTGGGATTGTCACAGGTAGAGCATGCTTCTCCCATGTGTTCTTGAGAATGTCAAACGTTTTCTTATGGCTTTTGCAGGTGAGCACGACACCACTGCTTCGAGAGCGGCATTTGGGCAGGCTCCAAGGCTTGACGCCAAAGCAAGCTCGCGAGAGAGAAGCCCACGCGTTCAAGATACTCGCCTCTTCGTCCGGCGACGAACCCATCCCGGTGAGAACTAAGGCTCAGTGTTGTGAGTGAGCTCACAGATGGTTTTCTCAGGGTGGAGGGGAGAGCTTCGGTGAGATGCGCGATCGCGCGGCAAGAGCGGCTCAAGACATTGCTCGGCAGCACGAAGGTATTCCCAGATCTTCTCCGATCGACACACCCGTTTGATGAGTGTGTGGTCTCTTCTCTTTCTTCAAGGCGAGAGAGTGGTGGTGGTGACGCACGGTGGTGTTCTTCAGTCCATGCATGTCACCGCGACGGGCAAGCCAGCGCCGGGCCGTGTCCCCAACGCGTCGATCAATGTCTTGAGCATCTCTAGCGACAACCAGTGGAAGTTCCAGTCGTGGTGCGACGTGGAGCATCTCAAGGGCGTTGGCTTCTTGTCCTCGGCATTTGGAGGTGGCGCCAAGTCGGGCTGACCCTCTCTTCTTTCTAATTGAGACTCTCCATTCTTTAGCAGCCTACGGTCCTGTGCTTGCACTGTCCATGCTCAAATCCTCTGCGTCTTTCTCGTCAATCTCTTGATCCCGGAAAAGGCAGAGATCCGAACATCACGATCCAGGCGTATGCCCGGAATGCGTATACTGCTCAAGCCATGAATTTCTTTCACCAAACAAGGTCACTTGGACTCCTGAAACGTTATCACTCGCAAATGAGTATGTGTATGGAAATCAACATCAGCATAAATTCTAAGAATATTCACTATCTTTGTTGGGTGATGGAATCTGTCGATGTTGATACGCTCGGCTTCACCGAGCTGGGTAAGGCTCTGGACAAGGAGTATCCAGTTTTCAATGGCGAACTCGGAGCTGCCATCACGAAGCACCAAATCACTGGGCGAGTGTTTCTTTCTCTCGACCGCAACCACTGGACAGCCTGTGGTTTGACATTCGAGGCTGCCCTGCAGCTCGAGCTGCTGAGAGATCTTTTTCTAAAAGGCAGCCGTGTTTTAATAGTTTTTCTGAAGCACAGCACAAATCAACATCTTTATCAATGGCAGCCAAGCAAGATTTTGTGGGTCGTGCAGAGTCGGTGAAACTCTCCATGAGAGGCTTGGTGATATGAACTTTTTCACTGTTCTGACTCGTCCCATCTAACTTCCACTTCAGGCCAGCAATCTGTTTGTTTAACCATCATTCGAGTATATGGGCCGTGACATCGCGCCGAGAGTGGAAAGCTTCATCATGAACAGCCTCCTTGCCGAAGATGGGCGATCAGTAGATGCACCAGCTTTCGCCGTGATCACTGGCACAGCGGGCTCCGGAAAGACAACTTGCGTAATGGCTGCTGTTGTGAACATGAACATGCATCGGAGGTTTGCAAAGGCTCGTGAGAAGAGCCCCGTTCCTCCTTTCTGGGAAGCTGTTAGACAAGTACCAAAGGAAGATGGAGAGGCTGATGGAGACGAGATGGAAGCGGAAGAGGAAGCACAGGACAGCTACTGTACGTGGATTGCTCACAGTTTGTCAATGATCCTTTCAAGACGCTGAGAAACAGTCTGCTCCTGGCTTACATAGACGACAAGCAGGATATGTAAGACTGAAGACTACAGAAACTTGGATGAATTTATTCGACTCGGGACATCTCGGGATCGCTGTAGTTGACGATGCCAACGCCACTGATGTGGACAAGGACGGTGGAAGTCAAACAGGAATTAGGAAGCCTTCAGTGGCGAAACGTACAGATGCCAGGGATAAGGTCGTGGCTCTGCTATCTCGTTGTCTGCTTTTCTGTGACGAGTGGGATCAGGAAGGGCCTTGAGCACGATAAACGGCCAGCGGACTTTTTATATGTGGAGGATACGAGCTAAGTGCACAATGATATGTGTGATCTCATGGCTGCGTTTGTTTCCTACTGTAGGCTCGTGAATTGTGCAAGTATCTAGACCACCAAAAGTTACAAGTTTCAGTCAAGGAGCTTGCGGACTTGATGTGGTGGACTGGTTTCGTGCCGAGTCTGGTCTACCGGTATCTCTTTGGAGACATGGAACAGGTGGTAGGGGTTATGTCATGGCGTTGCTGGCTAAGACGTTGAAGGAGAAAAAAGATACTGACGCTCGCACTGAGATTGAAAAGTGGGTCATGTTCGACAGGCTCGAATAGGATGGAACGCTGAGATGGCTACGATATTAGCTGCTGCGTTATACAGACCGCATCTCACGTTGAATAACGGGGCGCAGCTCGTTATAGATCCGGAGGTCGTTGTGACTGGGGAGGACATTTGTGAGGAGTACCCGAACAAGAGAGTTCTGATTATTCCCAAGGAGTTCAACCACCTCGGGGCGCGTATGTTTTATGTAGCTGGGGGACTCGTGGTTGTGATCCAGGTATCGATCAGGATCCACGCCAAGGCGAGGGAACTGGCTGGACAAATTTTCTGCGAATTGGCTGAAAAGTCCGCAGGTCGCAAGTGCTTCTGGCATGTGGTGAGACATGGGGATATGAAAAAAGGTGGGGATGTGTACGACGAAGTTGTGTCTACGTTCGGTGGTTTTAGTAGCGCTCTCAAGGCCGTCGATGGACATTGCGATGTTCTGAAAGGGAGGGTTCCAAGAAGAGAGGAGGTTTGCTTTGTTTGATTTCATGTAGATTGAAGACTGATTTGTTATTGTTTCAGGATTCGTGCGTCGATTGTTCTGAGTACCAGTGTTACTTTGGTGAAGAAGAGCTTCATGACTGGTTCCAGTGCAGTGTTTGCAAGTGCTGGGTTCACAGACGTTGTGCTGGTGAGAGGTACACTGGGCCCGAAAATATTTTCCAGTGCCTTTTCTGTGATGCGACACCAGTCGAAGAAAAGGGGTCCAGTCACGTCGAAGAAGAGGAAGGTGTCCGTCTTAGAGGGAGATGTTGGCAACAACGTCCGCATTAAAACCTGATGCGCATCACTGATCCACTTGTGATGGAAGGATCGGATCGCTGGCGACTCTGGCGACTCTGCAAAAAGTGCTTCATGTCTCAATCAAATTCTCTCATGCCTAGTTCATTCATTGTGCATTTGTCAAGTGTGCCCTGCAAACATTTCTCCAGGTGGTCCTCGCGACGAAAGACCTTCAAGGCATCCGTGAACAAGAGAGGATGCTGTGAGCAACATTCGTCGGAAAACAACTCGTAGAGCTTTTTTTACGAGCCCTGGGATCTCCTAATCCACATGCTCAAGAGGGAATCTTTGTCAATGGTACTTAGCGATCTCATCCCTCGAAGAAGCAATCTATGAAGGCTTAGCTTGCGTGAGAGAAGCACACGCGTTTCGGGTGAGAACTGCCTCTAAGTAGAGATATCTGTCACTGTGAGTGAGCTGCAAGAGCACAAATGCCCTACACCGAGTGTGGTATGTGTCTGTTCTTTAGTGGTGGTGACGCACGGTCACGGGCCAGGCAGCCGTGTGCCCAACGCTTCGTTCAATGTCTTGAGCATCTCTAGCGACAACCAGTCGTGGTGCGACGTGGAGCATTTCCTTGTCCTCGGGACCCCTCCATTCCATCCAAAGAATCCACACTCACAATTCCTTAGAATGAATGAGCATTGCCCGCAGCCTCCGGTCCTGTGCTTGCCTTGCGGAGGCACGGCAGCTCCACGCTCGAATCATCGGCAGTGGAAGCGGCTTCTTTCTCGTCAATCTCTTGATCCAGGCGTACGGCAGATGTGGCAGCCCGGAAGAGGCAAGGATGGTGTTCGACCACGAGATCCAAGAGCCCAACATCTTCTCGTTGAATTTCATGATCCAGGCATATGCCCGGAATGGGTATACTGCGGAGGCCATGGATTTCTTTCACCAGATGCCGCGGAGGGACGTGGTTACCTGGACGTCAATGGTTGCGCTTTTTATGCGTGCAAGGCACAAGCAAGAAGCTCAGACATTCTTCTTGAAAATGCCACAGCGGAATGCGATCACTTGGAATGTGCTACTCGCAGCAAATGCCCAGAATGGAGATGAGAGGTCTCTTGCAAAGGCTACGTTTGATGCGATGCCTGCTCGGACCATCATCTCTTGGAATACAATGCTACAGGCGGGGTCGGATCCGTCCGCAGTGAGTGATGTGTTTCACAAGATGCCGGCGCGTGATGGTGTTTCCTGGGACCTGGCAGCCTACCACAACCGCGATGCCAAACACTGGTTTGACAACAACCCGGAGAAATCCCATGTCTCGTGGAACATCCTCCATGCACGAACGGATGATTTGGAGCACTGCAAACTTGTCTACGAGAGAATGCCCGCACACGGGGTCCTGTCGTCCACTGCCATGATCCAAGAATTCTCTTTGAAAGGGGAGATCAGTAGAGCACAAGGTGTGTTTCATGCAATGCATGCGCGCAGCCTCGTCACATGGAACACGATGATCTCAGCGTACTCGCAAGCGTTTCAGGTACGTCATGCACAAGATCTGTTTGATCGAGCTCCGCAGCGAGATGTCATCTCTTGGACTTCCATGTTTCAGGCTCTTGCGACCTTTGGGAAACTTTCGGATGCCAAGGCGGCATTCGACGATATGCCGGAGAAGAATGTAGTTTCCTGGACGGGGTTACTACTTCTATACTCTCGTGCCGAGAGCCTCGACCGTTCCAAAGCAGCGTTTGATCGAATGCCCAGGCACGACCTTCCTGGATGGAACGCCATTATAGCAGCGTATGCTCGAAACGGGCATCTCAAGGAAGCGAGGCAGCTCTTTGAAGAGCTGATGCCGGAGAGAGGAACTTGGTCTTGCAGTTGCTTGATCGATGCCTACGCGCGACACGGCCAGCTGCAAGACGCGAAGAAACTCTTTGATGATCCTTTGAACACCAGAGACGTTGCCTCGTGGAACTCCATGATGGAGGCGTATGCCCTCGACGAGCACAGCACGGAGACCATCCAGCTCTTCCGTGAGATGCAGCTCGACGGTACCACCCCGGACGGCATATCGTTTACCACCATTCTGGCGGCATGCAGCCACCTTGGGCGTCCACAGGACGCGCAGCGCTACTTGGAGTCCATGGCCGGTGACTATGGACTAGAGCCGGAGCGAGATCACTACATCTGCGTTATAGACAACCTGGGACGAGTGGGAAGGCTCGAACACGCCGAGGAGCTCGTTACTTACATGCCATCTCTGGAGCTGGATGGTGGCCATTTTGCCTGGAAAACATTGCTAGGAGCTTGTAGGAACCATGGCGATCTGGGACGGGGATGTTACGTGGCCAAGCACGCTCTAGAGCTGGATCCGCAATGGGCATCGCTTTACTCTCTCCTATCAAACATTGTCGTTGAATCATTGAATGCTCAAGAATGAGAGAGATACACTACTTGTCAAAATCATCATCGTTATGATCGAGCTCCAAGACATCATCATCACTGTCGCTGTAAACTTCAATGTGATCAAGAGCTCCGTCGTCCCTGAGCTTCCGGAGTTCTCCTCTCACGTCTTTGGAAACCGCAAGCTTCCGGAGGATCTCGGCCACGTTAGAGAGCTGGCAGTCATCATCGTTATCGCCCTCATAGCTTTCGATCACAATGGCGTTATCCACAACATGATCTGGTACCAAATCCCGGTCGTCGTCCACCAGCACCACCTTGCTCAAATCCCGACCAAGCTTGGTCACGTCCTTGGTTAGATCCGCTCCAAAGTCCATGTTTGATAGTAAGTGCGAGAACTCGGATCCTTTGCACTGGAGCTGCCGCAACGCGTTGGCTGCGTAGTCACTAGGAGCGCTAGTCCACAACACAAGCTCGTAGATGTCCGCCATATCCTTTAGAAACTGATCCACTCCTGGCCGCTTGGATATATGCAATCGATCGCTAGTCAAGGGCCATAACAACGTCCCATCCATGTCCAGGACCAACGTCGCGGGCTTGGAACTTGGTGGAAGAAGAGGACTAGCTCGCCATTCACTCGCCATCGAATAAAACTCCTCCAACCTAGATTTCTCTCGCGGGGGCCTTATTTGTATGAGGCCGTGGCAACTGGTGCGCACGAGATCCATCCATGCTTTGAGCGCTCTCCAGGAGCAAGACGCGTTTGCGCAGCTCGTGCGATCCTGCCGAGACATATCCCAGGCGAAACATCTCCACTCTAGCATCCTCTCCAGCGCGCACGCTACCAACACCTTTCTCGTGAACCTCATCGTCCAAATGTATGGCCGATGCGGCGATGTAAACAGCGCTAGGCAGGTTTTCGATTCGCTTCGGCAGCCCAATCTCTTCTCCTGGAACATCATGATCCAGGCATATGCCCAAAACGGGCAACTCCACGATGCCAAGCTCGTTTTCGATGCGGTTCCTTGCAAGGATGTTGTCTCCTGGAACGCGATGATAGCGATTTTTGTTCTAGCTGGAGATGTCGAGGGAGCTCATTATGTCTTTGATTGCATGGACCACCGAAATGTGGTTTCGTGGAACACGATATTAGCAGCATATACCGAGTTTGGGCATATTGAAACTGTTCTTCTTCTCTTTGAAAGAATGCCTCAAACAAACGCGATATCGACGAATACTCTTATTCAAGCTCTTGCTTGCTCCCACCGTCTTGATGAATCCAAGTCCCTTTTTGATTTGATGCCCGTTAGAACGGTTGTTTCATGGAACACACTCCTGCAGGCTTATACCTACAGCGGGCAGCCGGAGCTAGTGATCATCATCTATCTCCGGATGCCTCATTGGGACGTCGTCTCGTGCTCGTCGTTGATCGCTGTGTCGGACAAAGACGATCGCTTGGGTTATGGCAAGCAGTCCTTTGATCAAATGCCTCACCGAAACATCATCTCCTGGACCGCCATGTTTCAGGCGTATGCCCAAACGGGACATCTCCATTCTGCTACAGAGGTGTTTTGCAAGATGCCCGAGTGGAATCTAGTGTCCATGAACGCACTGCTCCAAGCGTCCGCAGATCTAGATAGTTTAGAAGTTTCCCAGGAAGTGTTTGCATGGATGCCCGACAGGGATGCAGTGTCGTGGACAGTGATGCTCCAGGCAAATGCTCAAGCCGGAGACTTATCCACAGCAGCAACCATCTTCAACGAAATGCCGTGCCGGAGCATGGTCTCCTGGAACTCCATGCTGCAAATCTTAAGCCAGAGGGTCGACTCCATCACCTATGCTAAGCTCCTGTTTGATCTCATCCCCCAGCACGACACCATCTCCTGGACAACGATGATTGCGGCATTCGCCCAGGCCGGATGCGTGGACGAGGCCTGGGACGTGTTCGCCAGCATACCACAGCACAGCTCCATCTCCTGGACCGCCATGATCGCGGCTTTCACTCACAACGGATTCACGAGCGAGGCACTGCGACACTTCGAGTCGATGCCCGAGCAAGGGCTGGCAGCCAAGAACACCATCATCTCTTGCCATGCCGAGGCCACGGGCGAGATGAGCTCGAGCAAGCGCGTCTTCGATGAGATGAGCCAACGAGACGTGGTTACTTGGACGGCCATGATTGGGGGATACGGTCAGGTTGACGCTCCAGATGAAGCCACGGCGGTGTTTGAGCGAATGCCACAGTGGGATCTCGTTGCCTGGAACGCGCTCATCCAGGCCTACGCGCAAAACGGCGGGGTCGATGGTAGCAAGAGGCTGTTCGATGCGATGCCGAAGAGGAATCGAGTGTCGTGGAGCACGATGGTGCAACTGGTTGCCGGGGAGGATCCGGCGGCCGGGCGATTGATGCTGGAGAAGATGCCCCGCCAGGACGCCGTCGCCTGGACTGCCGTCGTCGCGGCATACGCGCAGCTGGGCCGACTGTTAGAGATCGGTGATCTCTTCGACAGCGTGCATTGCGTGGATGTGGTGGCGTGGAATGCGATGATCCAAGCCAACTGCAAGGACTCCAACCTCGAGGGCGCCAAGGCTGTGTTTGATCGAATGCCCAAAAGGAATGTTGTGTCTTGGAATTCAGTTTTGTCAGCAAATGCCCAGAGAGGGTATCTTGAGACTGCGAAACTGGTGTTTGACTCTATGCCCAGCCGAGATGTGGTGTCTTGGAACGTTATGGTTGCGGGCTATGCTCAGAAAGGGTTTCTAGAGGAAGCTCGGTTCTTGCTGGAGCAGCTTCCACAGGGCGATGCAACGTCGTGGAACACCATGTTTGATGCATATGCCTTGAATGGGCAATGCTCAAAGGCGCTGGAGCTCTTTCCACTCATGAACTTGGAAGGAGTTGTGGCCAACGAGGTGAGCTTTGTTAGTATTCTCGCCGCTTGCAGCCACTTGGGACTTGTCAAGGAAGGATGGCACCACTTCACTTGCATGACCGACGATGTGGGACTATCGCCCACTCGCGAGCACTACCTTTGTATGGTGGACATGCTCGCTCGCTCCGGGCGGCTTTGGGACGCGGAGAACTTGATAGGAACAATGCCATTCCCTCCTGATGGTGTGGCCTGGGGGACTTTACTAGCGGCTTGCCGAAACAATGTCGATGTGGAGCGCGGAGCTCGAGCAGCCGAGGAGGCACTCCAGCACGAGTACGACGTCTCCGGCCCCTACATGCTACTCTGCAGCATGCAGGCGGTAGCGGCTCACTGCACAGGCTCTGAGACAAGCGCTCATCGGCAAACTGGCTTAGTT
The DNA here is from genome assembly GCF_000143415.4 of Selaginella moellendorffii. Lineage (NCBI taxonomy): Eukaryota > Viridiplantae > Streptophyta > Lycopodiopsida > Selaginellales > Selaginellaceae > Selaginella > Selaginella moellendorffii. The sequence continues at coordinate 278,530 of NW_003314333.1, forward strand.
TATCATGAGTTAGAGAGCTCGAGCTTTTACAACGAAGAACGATCAAGCACGAAAGTTACGAGCGTTCGATCATGACGACGACGAGGAGCTCAGCCCCTGCAAGCAATTGAAGTTGAAGCTGTATGCCTCGTAGCGCATGTAGCACACGTCGGTGCTCGTCTTCATGCACAGCCTAGCTCCCTTGGAGAGTGGCGCTGCTCGATCGAGATTCGCCTTGATAGTCTGCAAGCATCCCTTGCAGTTGCTGCCTTTGATGCAGAGGGCGAAGCCACTGACAGTGTTGGGCGACTGGCCGTGGCTAAACTCCGAAGAGACAGCCTGGGGAGCATGATCCAGCAGGACTTGATACACATCTAGCCAGTTCTGCTGGAACGGACTTCCCAAGCTCGTGTTACCTGTGTTGTAGTACATGAGGTTTGTTCCAATGTCGTCGGGACAACCGTCGGAGGCGTCTCCGAAGCTCATGGCGTGGATCAGCAGCAAGATGATGGCGAGGAGAGCCATCCTCAGATTTTACTAAGTACCACTTACTCGCTCGCTCTTCACAACGAAACTAGGCGAGCACCAATCTTTTATATCCACAAGGAAGCTTGACTTAGTCCCAAGTTGGAGCGAGCACCACTGAAAATGACTCGATGCAATAGCTTAATGCAAGCACATCCTTTTCTCCATTGCTAGAATCGTGCTTCTCATTCAGGTAGTTAGCAGTGGAATCGTGAAAAGAGCAAGCCTCCGACTGGAAACTTTTCGACTAGAGCTCCACCGCGACGCTGGGACTGTCCGGCTTGATCCATTCCACTTCAAGGTAGGCCAGTGCCTTGTCAACTGGGCCGGCATATGGCGGCAAGCAACGACGATGGAAGCGAGTACGGCACTGTCTCGGCCTTGTTCGTCATCCCGCATTTCATGGAAGAATTGAGCTCCATTGTCGGCTCTAGCCAGACACCAACGAACTCCGTGTAACCAAAATCTGCCGGGCATCAGCCATACAAACACACTTGGTGAGCGCTTCGATGATCCTGGAGCGGCAGACACGAGCGTGGTGGAGGGATATGAGAGACGAGGAATCCATGACAAGTTTGCCGCCCCTGATAGCGGCAACGAATGCGGCGGACACGACGCCAAATCCGTGCATGCCTGGAGGCTCGCCACCTTTCTCTTCCTCTTGGGATCGTTCGAGTAAACCGTCACGCTGGGACTCGATTGAAACTTGCCAAGAACACGAACTTACTTTTCTCCTAGTTCCGCCTGTGCTTGCGACTGAGATCGAGCGCCAGTGGCCTTCCAATGCTCCGGCGCATCCACAGGCACGCCCTGGGCGACGGATCCGAAGCCCCCAACGAATCCAATCGCTTGAGCGTCAAGGCGGCCGCTTTCTTGACACACACATCCACCGCCGCGGGCCGTAGGTGTTGCTCTTCGTGATATGATCGATCCTGCTCGTCGCCGTGATGGCGACGATCCGGTGCCAAATTGCTGGAATTGCTAGCGGCAGCCAGCGCCTGGCACACCTCGATTGCGAGCTGGCGGTGTTGGGCGATAACATCCGCGGCAGCAGCTGTACCGGTGGATCCCCTGCCGGTGGGACTGTTACTCCTTGAATCCGAGTGCTCCTCTTGATCTTCCTCCTCGGATTCCTCGTCCTTAGCTGCTGCAACTTGTTCTCGATCGTGATTTCCATCTTGGTCTTCTTTATCTTGGTGACTTGCAGCAACGTCGGAGCTCACAGGCGGAGGATCTTCTTCATGAATAGAATCCCTGGCAAAGTCCGTCAGATCGATCTCATAGCTGGTGTCTGGATCTTGGTCCTTGCAAGTGCTCGTCACCACAGATTCCTGGACTGCCCGCACGGCGGCATCAAACAGCTCGCCCCCTTTCCTACTCGAGTTGGATCTGGCGAAGCGAGCAGGGGATGCCAAGGGCGACGAGATGGACGACCTCTTGCTCTTGCTGCGCAGCAGCAATCCACCAGAGCTCCGGCCATTGCAGTAGATGGAAGAAGGGGCCGGCTGCGTTGCGGGTAGCGTTTTGCTGTTCTTGAGCTTCTTCTTCTTCTTGGAGGAGGAAGACGATGATCTCACCTTTACCTGTCCAATGCAAGTCACCTGTGGAGACGTTGGTTCGCTGTAGCTCCCTCGAGCAGAATCCGCCGGAACTCTCGAGAAAGTTGGCCCGCCTTTGGTACTGCCGCATCTCATGCTCCCTCCGCCGCCACCGCCGCCACCTCCTCCTCCGGATGCCACCATCATCATCTCCGCCACAGCGGCAGCACCATGGCCGGGATGATCCGCGAGAACCAGCTTGGGAATGAGGCCCAGCGAGCTCCTCGTCTTGCTACTCCGGCTCCCGGGGAAGCAACCCAGGAAGTGGTGGCCAAAGTAGCTCCGCTTGCTGGGCGCGGCATACCTGGCGCTCGACCCACCGTTTCGGATGCTTCCCTGCCTCTCCATCATCATCATCCCGCTGCCATTCATCGCCTTGGAGCTCAGCCCCCGCTGCTGCTGCTGCTGGCCGCCACTGCTGTAAGTGAGCGTTTCACACATGACCCGCGAGTAGTCCCGGCTAGACGATTTCTTGAGCACAATATGTGGATCATGGTCGCTGTGATTCACGACCTCTTCGTCCCCTCCGCCTTCGGATGCTCCGCCCGACGATCCTGCCGCCATGATAGCTTGTGCGAGTGACGGCTTCCCCGGCTTCTTGGGCAATGCGAGGGGGAGAGAGATAGAATCCAATGCTAGCTAGGGTAGGATCCACACCTCTCCAGCCTCCAGGCCTTCCTTCCAGCTATAGCTACTTAGCTATCTAACAACAAGTGAGTGATAGACTCCTCGCTCTCTCTCTCTCTCTCTCTCTCTCTCTCTCTCTCATTCTCAGCTCACACTCACACTAAAGCATGCTTGGCCTCTTTGTTTTTGCTCGCTCATCACTGATCAGGGCTTTCATCGTCCGAGTTAGTTGGAGCCAGTTCATAAACAGGCATCTCTCTACCTAAAAAACACTCGCTCTCGATCTCGATCGACGCCATCACTAAACAATTGGTAACCAGGCGTCGGGGATTGAGTAGGACATTAGATATTGATATTTCTATCTCTCCTCCATGTTGATGGTGGGGTGGAAGGAATTAGCGGCGAGGTTTGCTCAGGGAAAATCCCCCCGGCCACCTCCATCTCCATCCAAACACCAAAAAGCAAACAAGCGCAAACAAGGCACACAGCAGTGATCTTGTTTTGTCAGGCCAGGGGACCGACGTTGACACGCTGCATACACCCCCCTGTAGCCATATACAATACAATACAATATACACCTGTGTAAATATGCGTATAAAAAAGGTGACTGACTGCTCCTGGGCTTCGCTTTTGCTCTCGGTCCAACGATCGATTCCCTCCACCAGCAAAGAAATGCTTGCCTTGTGGACAAGTCGATCACACGGGTTAGGGAAGCCAGACTTGACCGGGGAAAAGGTGGCGCAACTCCTTCAAGTTGGTGACCTTGGCCTTCGGTCAAATCATTCGCGTTTCGGAGGAAGAGATTTGAAGAGAAAGAATATCAAATGCTGTGCCATGCTGGTGTTTGTCCAATGGTGGCGTACGCATGAGCGTAAATAATGTGGGTGGTGGTCAGACCCCGGCCTGGATGCGATCATGCGATGCGATGCCATGAGAAATTGTTTTGGACGTACAAGAAGAAACAAACAAACGAGAGGAGCTCTGCCAGATTTTACTTCACATAACATGGCCAGCTCAGTCTAAGCAGCGACTTTGACACGGTCTTCCACGTTTCGCCCTCGAATATTTTCAAACTTCAAATAAACCCCGCGAAGATAACTCTGTTCTTGATTGTCAAAGAGAGAAAGTGATCCGATCCATCGCTACGTTACCAGGAACATGATGCCGGTGATTTCTCGGTCGCGATCAAGCCCGAGCTTCTCTCCCTCTCGATCTCCCTGCCAGATCAACTCGGACAGCAGCGAATACACCGCGGTGTCCTCGTCGTCGAGCTCCACCACACGCGCCGCCGCGCGGCCGCCGCGATCGCTGTCACCGTGGTTCCTGCAAGCTCCCAGCAAGCTCCTCCATGAGACCGCATCGGGAGGCACCGGCATGGCGGCGATCACCTCCTCCGCCGCCGCCAGTTCCCCCGTCCGGCCCAGCAGATCCACGATGCAATTGTAGTGTCCCCTCGCGGGGCGGAGGTCCGAGTACTCGTTCATCAGTCGCAAGTAGCCGCAGGCCTCGGACACAACTCCGATGTGAGCACACGCGGCCAAGATGGACGTGAAGCTCGCCTCGTCCGGAACCATGCCCTCAAGATTCATGGCGTGGAAGAGCGCCAGCGCCTCTCTGCAGCCCCAGACGTTCCGGGCATACGCCTCGAGGACGACGTTCCACGACACGAGGTTCTTCCACGGCATGGCCTCGAACGCTTGCCTCGCCTCGGACAGGATCCCGTGGTGGGCATACGCCGACACCATGCCCGTCCACGAGATGACGGTCCTCCACGGCATGAGCAGGAACGTTCTCTTGGCCTCTTCCAGGAGCTTGCTCTGGGCGTAGATCATGAGCAGCGCCGTCCACGACACCACATCCCGCTCAGGCATTCCGTGGAATGTGTCCACTGCCTCGCTCAGTTGCCTGCGCTCGGCGTACGCTTGTAAGATCACGTTGCACGAAGGGACGCTCCACTTAGGGATTCTTGAAAAGGCCTGGATTCCCAGCTCCAGCTCCTCGTTCTGGGTATACGCGGCCACCACCGCATTCCACGAGACGATGTTCTTCTCTGGCATCTCGTCAAACACGAGCTTCATGTCCGGGGTATGCCCCTTTTGGGCATACGCCGTCAGCATTGCGGTCCACGCCACCACGTCTTTGTAGGCCATGCTGTCAAACGCCGTCTTGGCCTTGTCAAGATGCCCGTTCAGGGCATACGCGTGGAACATGGCGTTTGTGAGCGATCGCTCCTGCCGGGCAGACGCAAACGCCAGCTCCGCCCGTCTCACGTCCCCGCACTCGCCGTAGGCCTGTATCATCACCTGCCACGTACGCCAGTCCCGCTGGGGCATCCGCCACGCGACCCCCATTGACCGCTCGTATTGACCGTTGACGGCATAGCCGTGGATGAGCGCGTTCCACGTCACCACATTTCGCTGCGGCATGGCGTCAAACATGGCCTTCGCCTCATCAAGCCGGTCCTCCTCCACGTACGCCGCCAGGAGGGACGTCCACGAGACCACGTCCCACTCGGGCGCCAGGTGGAACGCCACGCTGGCCTCGTTAAGATGCCCAAACTGGGCAAGCCCGTGCATGATCACATTCCACGACTGGATGTTCCTCTCGGGCATGACTTGGAAGAGCCACGAAGCCTCCTCTACGAGGCCAGCGTTAGCTTTCGCCGACACAAGGCAGTTCCAGGCGCTTAGATCCCATTGCGGGGTCTTGTGAAAGATTTCTGTAGCTTTCTCCAAATGCCCATATTGGTGAAATGCGGTAACCATAGTATTCCATGAGATAACGTCCCTCTCCGGCATACCCTGGAAGCTCGCGAGCGCTTCGCCCAGATGTCTATTCTGTGCAAGGAGGTGGATCATCGTATTCCATGCACAGACGCTTGGATTGTCTAGTTGCTGGAAGAGCGAGCGTGCATCGTCCACACTGCCGCATCGCCCGTACATGTGGAGAAGGAGATTGCTCAGCTGCTTGTCCTGCGCAAACCGGCTGGCCAGAATTTGCTCGTGAATTCGTCTTCCCTCGGCGATATCCCTGGTTCGCGTGCATGATCTCACAGCTCCCACCATGCACATCCATTCCTTCTTGGTCGCTGTCTCAGCCGCGAGCCATCGTAGCATGAATCACTCCTTCCTCCGTGATCGATCGCTCACTAGCCACATTGGCTGGAGATCGTCGAGAGCAGCAAATAGTGAGATGGGTTACTGGAATCTATCTCCATGGCGCGGCCAGCGGCAAATCTCGCCCTCTCCATGTCCTGGTGGATCCGGCAAGCCCCCAAGAGAGCTCCCCATGCTATAGTGCTCGGGGAGATGGGCATGCTCGTCACTATCTCCTCGGCCAGCTCCATCTTGCCGGCTCGTCCAAGCATATCGATCACGCAGGAATAGTGTTCCTTGGACGGAGCCACTCGAAAGTCATCCACCATCGACACGAAAACCTGGCGAGCTCGGCTCATCGATCCGACATGACTACAAGCGGACAAGACCGTCATCAGCGTGATCTCGTCGGGTGGAGCGCCCTCCAAGTTCATCGTCTGGAACGCATCCAGAGCCTCGGTGTGGAATCCATTCGAGTCGTAGGCCTTGATCATCGCGTTCCACGACACGGCATTCCTCTCGGGCATCTCCTCGAAGAGACTCCTCGCCTCGTCCATATACCCCTTTTGGGCATACACGGAAACAATGGCCGTCCACGTTATCACACTCCTCTCCGGCATCTCCTCAAAGAGAGCTCGAGCTCGATCCAAATGCCCATGCTGGGCATTGCCTACAATCACCACCGTGACCGTCACGGTGCTCCACTCGGGCATTCGCTGGAATCCAGCCTCGGCCTCCTGGAGCCGATCGTTCTGTGAGAGCGCTGCAATTAGCGCAGTCCAGGAGACACCATCTCGCTCCTCGGCGGCATCAAAGAGCTCCTTAGCTTGCTGGGGGCATTCAAACCGAGCGTAAGCGGAGATCATCGTGTTCCAAGACAGAAGCGCGTTGCTGGGCAATCGATCAAACACGAGCTTCGTCTCGGCGAGCTCTCCGGACTGGGACAAGGAGTGGAGCAGCCACGTCCAGTGGCTTCTCCCGCGCTCGGGCATGGAATCAAAAACTTGCCTGGCTCTTGCAGTGTCGGATCTCCTCACCAACGCATTGAAGAGCGCGTTCCAAGTCGCCACCCTGTGCTGTGGCATCCGCTGGAACATGAGCTCCGCTTGATCCGCGTGACCGGCCTCGGCGTGAGCTTGCATCATGCACGTCCACGACACCACGTCCCTGTGAGGCATCGAATCGAACAAGCTCTTGCAGTGGGCTTCGTGGTGCTCTTGGCCATCGCTGCTGATATTCTTGGCATCTGCTGCGAGGAGAGAATTCAGCGTCACCAGGTTCATAGCCGGCATTCGATCGTATAGCGTCTTGGCCTCGTCGGTCTGCCCGGCTTCGACGTAAGCTTGCATCATCGCGTTCCAAGACAAGAGGTCGCGCTTGGCCATCCTCTCGAAGAAGAGGCTCTCGGCCTCTCTCACCATGGTGCCAGTGTGAGCGTACGCTGCGATCATTCCATTCCACGAGGATAGATCTTTCACTGGCGCTTGGTGGAACAGGCTCTCGGCTTCGTCGATCATCCCATTCTGCGCGTAGGCCTGGATCATGGCGTTCCACGACACAACGTCCCGGTAGGGGATCTTGAGAAAGAAACTCTCGGCGCCCTCGACGCAGCCATCGTTCGCAAAGGCCGCTATCATCGTTCCCCACGAGACCTCGGTCCGGCAGGGCATGCTGTCGAACCCGGCCTTTGCTCCCTCGGGATCGCCCTTGAAAGCGTGAGCGGCCAGCAAGACATTCCACGACACCACGCTTCGATCAGGCATTACATCGAAGATCTCTTTGGCCTTGTCGTAATGCTCGCTGTGAACGTAAGCAGTCATCATAGTCGTGCTTGCAATCGGGCTCCAAACTGGGATCTTCTCAAACACTTCGCGAGCGTTGTGCACAAGCCCGTTCTGGGCAAATGCTTGTATCATCCCGTTCCACGACACAATATTCCTCTCCAACGAAGAATCAAACATTCTCTTTGAAGTATCAACTTCGCCATTCGATGCATACGCAGATATCATAGCATTGCACGACACCAAATTCCACTGAGGTGTCAGAAAGAAAGCTCTTTCACAAAATCCCAAATGCCCACCTTGGGCAACTGCTGCGATGATGGCATTCCAAGAAACCACGTCTCGCACGGGCATCCGATCGAAAATCTTCTGCACATACTGGACGGCGCCATTGTCGGCGTAGGCCTGGATCATGATATTCCAGGAGAAGACATTGGGCTCCTGGGTCGCTGCAAACACGGCCTCGGCATCTTGAGGGCGGCCGCATTTTCCATACATCTGGACGAGGAGATTGCGGAGGAAAGTGTTGTGGGCGTGATCGCTGGCTTGGATCTGAGCGTGGATGCGCTTTCCCTCTGCCAAATCCTTGGCCGCCGCGCAATGCTTGAGGCTCCTGGCAAAAAGATCTTGCTGTTGCTTCCGCTGCAACAAAGCTAGGCTCATATCCTTCCCGGGCCATGGGCGCGGCTACAGGTGTGCCGTGGGACGTCGCAGACCCATGGCGCGATCAACACACCGTGTGCGCGGGAATAAAGGCCATAATTTGAAAAGGGGCCCTAGGGTTCGTGGTCAGTGGCGATGGCGAAAGACGTGGGAATTCTCGCAATGGAGGTCTACTTTCCGGGCGTGTGCGTCAACCAGGTACTGTGATCTTTCATGTCGATCCATGATCCATGATTGACGATCGATCGAGCGATCGCTTTTCAGGTAGACTTGGCGAAGTTTGACAAAGTGCCGCCAAAGTACTACACCGAAGGCTTGGGACAGGAGCGCCTGGCTTTCTGCGAGGACACCGAAGATGTGATCTCCATGAGGTGCTACGATCGCACAAGTTCTCTCAGGGAACGCAAGCCTCTTCACTAGAATTCTCGTTCTAAGTTTGTTTGATAGCTTGACAGTGGTCAAATCGCTCTTGGAGAATTATAACATATCTCCTTCAAGCATTGGACGGCTCGAGGTTGGAAGCGAGACCGTGATTGACAAGAGCAAGTCCATCAAAAGCTACCTCATGCCTTTGTTCGAGGTGAGATGAGACTGAGATCGTCATTCGTCTTTGGTCTATGTAACGTTGGTTAAAAACCTGGACAGGAGAACAGTGGCATTGAAGGCGTTGACTCCACCAATGCTTGCTATGGAGGAACCGCAGCGCTCTTCAACTGTGTCAACTGGATCGAAAGTCGCTCATGGGACGGAAGGCTTGCGATCGTTGTAGCCGCAGACATTGCGGTAAGTTTTCGATCATGGAGCTAAACCGGTGACCTGCATGTCAATTGCAGGTTTATGCTGAAGGCGCTGCTCGTCCCAGCGGCGGTGCTGGTGCAGTTGCCATGCTTGTAGGACCGAACGCGCCGCTTGTTCTTGATCGAAGCTATACCGGAACGTACATGGCTCACGTCTATGATTTCTACAAGCCTGACTTAAGCAGTGAATATCCGGTACATTGCTACGTCTCCGTTGTTTTTCTTTTTCTTTTCTCACTTGGAATTGTGCTGTCGTCCAGGTGGTTGACTCCAAACTATCCCAAAAGTGCTACCTCAAGGCACTAGATGTGTGCTACAAGAGATACTGCGAAAGGTGTGAATCGTGTTTCGTTAAAGCGCATGCTTCTTAAATATGGATGCAGATACGAGAGCATGGAGGCGAGACCGTTCACTGTCCAGGAAGCACACTTTCTAGTCTTCCATGCACCTTTTAACAAGGTTTGGATCCTTTGGCGATTTCCGATGTATTCATTTAGTCTATTCCAGCTCGTTCGGAGAAGTTTTGAGCGGCTGCTGTGGAATGACTACCAGCGGGACTGCAGGTATCTCTTTACAAAACCTTGTTCTTGACTATGGCGTATTCACCGTAGGACCTTGTGTACAGTTCTCTGGGAGAAGATGGAGAAAAACTCAAACCGTTTCAAGGATTGACGGCAGACGACATCGTCAGCAATGCAAGTCTCAAAGAGGTGAATTACAAATCTGTGGAGTTTTTTCTCACAGGCCGAATATCTCTTACAGGTCATGAAAGCTGTAGCGGAGCCTGGATATGATGCAAAGGTTTCCCCTTCGACGCTGATTCCGAGACGAGTCGGCAATATGTATTGCGCATCACTGTATGCTGGCCTAGCTTCCCTGGTCCACAACAAGGCCAGCTTACTCGACGATGGCCAAAGCATTCTCATGTTCTCGTATGGAAGCGGGCTGGCATCGTCTCTCTTTTCCATCCGCGTCAGAAGAGTGGAAGGTGTTCACAGCTTGGAGAACGTGGCCAAGACAATGGCAATCTCAGAGAAACTCGATTCTTGTGTTGCGGTACGCTGTCTTTCTTCGTTCTTATCACATATAAATTGTAATCTATGTTTTGCACGGCAGGTTTCTCCAGAAAAGTTTGTGGAGACGATGAAGCTAATGGAGAGTCGATATGGTTCCAAAGACTTCGTCCCATTGGGCGATTTGGCACCTGTTAGGCCGGGAGCATTCTACTTGGCTCGAGTAGACTCTCTATATCGCAGAACCTACGAACGACGAGCTCTAACTTGAGTTAGAACTTCGAAGAGATTTTGTCACCGAAAACTTCGTATTAAAAGATCTCAGAAATGGTAGTCCGATAACACCAGTAACGAGGATTCTCACGCTCGAATTCTCATCTGTTCTAGCCGGATCACGGCGCCATAAAAAAATCGTGTCAAACAAGTCTCTAGCGCCAGGCATTGCATCTATGATCTTTCGCCTCTCAGGCAGTCCAAACTGGGATCTTCTAGCCTTGTGCACGAGCCCGTTGCGGACGTATGCTTGAATAGTCCCATTCCACAATACGATTTTCCGTTCCAACACCGAATCAAAACACAGAGATCGCAGCTTTACTACTTGATGCGTTGGCAGAGATCATTTGTGACACGACACCAAGTTCCATTTCGGTGTCAACCCGCTCTTAAGAACACAAATGCCCCTATTGGGCAGCTGCTGCAACGATAGCGTTTCAAGAGACCACGTCTCGCACGGGCATTCGATTATACTTCGCAAATGTCTGGAGACATGCAGAAAACACGCCCTCGGCACCTTGAGGGCAAGAAGCGCTACTGGCGACGTTTAGGCGGTTTACTCACTTGATCTAGACTCGGCGTTGCCTGTGCAATCAGGACAATAATCGCCACTAGAAACACAAAACACTATGTGAGATCTGGTTGGAATTGCAGGGATCATGTAAAGGCTTTAAAAGGCCAGGAAACACAGCTAGAATTGCGAAATCAGTCTGTCGCGTCCCCTGGTAAGAAAGGGCCCAATTGTTGGCACCACCTTGCCGGCCACTGGAGTATATTCTTCTGCATATACCAGCTGATTCCAACTCCAACACTAAATTTCATTGCAATGATGTTTAAAGACAAACCCTAAGAAGCATACAAACGCCCGCTCTATAAAGGTGGCCAGTGCGTTAACATTGGGCTCGCGGATTGTAGCAAACAAGCCCTGGGCAATGTTGAGGGCACTTGCCATACGAGATTGGCAAAGGAGCCGGCGAATCCTTGGCCGCCGCGCAACGCCTGTCAAAAAGATCTTCCTGTTAAAGTATCGCATATCCTGTCATGGTCATCGTTGTCACGAAACCAGAGGAGGAGATCCGGGCCATCCGATCCTGATCTAACGGCTCTAACTGACTGCTTCTTCATTTACAAAATTGTACAAGCCACTCCTTTGTCTCTGTAACAAAAGATAGCGCCCCTTTTCCAGGCCAAGCGAGCGAGCTAGCTGCCTATAGCCTTCTACCTAGAACTGGCACGAAGTTCCCAGTCTCATCTGCTGTAGCCGGATCATCGCGCTCCCCTTCTCCGCGTTGTGTCGCTCCAAAACTTGGCCACAAACGCCGTGGAAGCATCGCATGAAAGCGTTCCATTCCCTGTCGCACAGGCTCGACAGGGCCAAGGACGTCTCCGCCGGCCGGGCAGTGCTGCGCTTGTGCGCGGACGCCGATGCAAACCCCTTGGAGGAGGCTCGCTTCTTCTTGGCTTTCTTCTTTTTAGAGTTCATCCGACCGATGCTGCTGCTGGGTGTGGTGACGCAGCTGGAGCAGCAGCCTCTGGATCGATCCAGGCCGAGATCGAGATCGTCATCGTCATCCCCTTCGTCGTCGTCATCACCGTCCTCCTCCTCCTCCTCCTCCTCCTCCTCTCTGACTGGCTGCATCTCGGACACCGACCGGAAGAGCTGCTTCTTCACCGGCGAAGTTCGTGGCGAGCTCTTCGCGTCGCTAGCAGCTCGCGATGGAGAGATTAGCTGCTGTTGCTGCTGCTGCTGCTGCTGCTGCTCGTCCATGTCGATCTCAAACACCTGTTCCTCGTCGTCGTCATCTTCTTCATGTCCGCCACCCTTCTCGTTCTCGGACTCGTCCGTCACCAATTGCGATCCGGCTAGCGCTGACTCCTGTGCCGCCTGATCTCTGGCCACTGTACACATCTTCTCCAGCTCGCTGCTGCACGTCTCGCCACTGTCGTCCAGCTCCCTGCTCATCATCGACCCGACTTCCGCCAGGCACAGCCCGGCCTCGGCCGCTCGCTTCAGGAAGCTCGTGCACAGGATCATCATCCGGATGCACGCTTCCTTGAGCATGGGGAGCTGCTTCCTCAGCATGTCCGCGTCCTTGGCCGGATCCAACACCCGGATGTAGTCGAGCTCCTCCTCGGAGAACGGGAAGGAAGCCTGCGGCCAATGCAGCCACTCAAAGTATGGATCTTCGATGCTCTCCGGGAGGCACAGGCCGTGATCGATGGGGATGAGCTCCACCGAGTTACACATGTTGGTGGTGGCGGCGGTGGTGGTGTTGTGGCGGACGAGGATGTTCCCGGCATGGCGATCCGTGTTGAAGAGCCGGACGTCGAGGATTCCCACGCGGTGGACTGCCGAGGCCGGGAAGCGCGAGCAGCCGCATTCGCTGGCCTCGTAGTCGTGCTCCACGAACTCCTGGAACGATCCAATCTTGGCGGGCTTGCTCCCGGACCGACTCCACGCCGAGTTGATGTGGAAGATGGGATGCACGGCCTTGACAAGAACAGTGGCCGGCACCTGGGCGAAGTGGCCGTGATCCAGGAGATACGCGGCCACCTCGCGAATGCCAGTCTCGCCGACGCGGATGGATCGACTGAGCCCGGCCTGTCCGAGGCGGCGGCCCACGAATCCTCGCGGATTGTTGGGCGCCAGTGGCTCCTCGTCCGCTGGCTTGACGATGGCGATCTTCTTGCCGTGGCGATCTCGGAAGTAGTAGGCTCCTCCCAGTCCTCCCTGCGCTGGGAGCGGCTCCACGCCACGCTCGATCCCGGCACAGCTCTCCTGGATGAGGCGCTTGATCCTGGCGCAGCAGCTCCATCCGCCCACGATCTCGAACGGGCCGCGGCTGTCCTCCTCCTCCTCCTCCCCCCCGAGAAAGATTGCCGCATTGCTCTCTTTCTTGGACGGGCAGAGGCACGGCGTGGAGAAGCTCCGGTGGATGGTGCTGCTGCGCGCCAGCAGCACGGGCGAGTCGCAGCGCAGCTCGCTCACGTCGTCCTCGAGGACGTGATCCCCGAAAGAAAGATCGCTGTTCTCCGTGGAGATGCGCAGCACCGCCTGGATCTTCTTCTTGATCGACTGGACCTTGTCGCTGCGGTGGACCTCCATCCCCAGCACGCTGCCGTTGTCCGTCTGGACAAAGATCCGCCGCCTCCATCCCTGCTGCTTCTTCCACTGCTGCTTACCTTGCCCATCGCCCCCGCCGCAGCCGCCCCCTCCATGCAGCAGCCGCGCCTCTTGCTCGAGCTCGGGCATCGCCATAGCCAGGGATGGAGCTTCCGGCGGCATTCTCGATCGATCTCTCCGCGCCGGGAGCTGGGAGGCGAGGGAGGAGGATTGAAAGAGAGAAACAAGAAGAACGCTCTCCTCCGCCTCTCTCTTTCTCTCTCTCTCCTTTTCTTTCTCGCGTCCTCCTCTCTGCAGCGTAGCAGAGGTAGGTTGGCTGGCTGCGTTGGCCGGTCGGGGGTTCGAGTCTCGCCGGCTACGCCCGACGTTAGAGCTGCCGCCATGCATCTCGGGATCGATTCCTCTCCCACTCGCAAATCTCTCCTCTCTCTCTCTTTGTTTGCATGAGAGAGAACGAATTTTGGATGAGGAGGATGGGTCCAATGTCGCTGTCACCATTACGACAAAGTACGCTCTTACGATGTGATTGCATTTGCCAATTTTTTTGTATGGTGCATTGGTCCATCTGTCTAAATGCCAAAGTGCCCTTCCCTCATCTTTAGGAAAGGGGGAATATCTTTCGAATTACTACCGGGTCAAACCTTCTAGCTAGCGGGGACGCGTTCGATTCCCGGGACTGGCAATTCTCAAGAAGCTTGGCTATGGCGTTTGCCCTCGCAGCGTCCCCTCTTCCCTCCAGGCCCGGCAGTCTGCCGCGGCTGAGGAGCAATCGCAATGTCGTCGTGGTGCCAGTGCGATGTCGGTCGCAATTGCAACCGCAGCATCGCCGCCTGGTGCTGCGGCTGTGCGCCACCACAGACACGAAAGAAGCTGAGAAAGAAGAAGAGGACGCGCTCGCTGCTGATGAATCCGGAGGAGTCAGTGGCGGCATTGGCGATGGCAATGGAGATTCCGGCGATGGCGGCGGGGGTGGATTGAGCTGGCTGTTCAATGCGCCAGTGTATGTTCTATGGGCGGGATTGATTGGGTACGCTTTCACCATGGCTCCAAATCAAACGCCGGTAAGAGGATAGCTTAGAGGATTGGAGTTTTCCTTCCCTTCTCGATGGTTTCCACCACCAATTCCATTCAGTACAGGGATCAATTGTTCGTGGAGAAGCTGCTGCTCTTGCGAGGCGACGAAGGTTTCTCGATCAACCCGGTGCTTGTCACGGTCTGGTTTAGCATGGGCCTTCTTCCACTCATCTATGCGATGCTTCTCATCCCCACTGGAAGAAGGTAGGTACTTGAAGTTTCGATTTGGAAGAACAAAGCTCACGAAACTTTTCTACTTCCAGTGCGAAAGGTGGCGTTCCTGTGTGGCCGTTTTCTCTCGTTTCTTTCTTCACGGGGGTTTTTGCCTTGTTGCCGTACTTTGGGCTGTGGAATCCACCGCCACCCCGCGTAACCAAGCAAGAGCTCAGCACCTGGCCTCTCGTGGTGCTGGAATCAAAAATCTTGTCTTTTGTAAGTTTGTCTCGATTTCTTCCTCAAGTGTGATTTTGATTTTTTTTTTTCCTTCTCGATCGATGTGTATCCAGTTTGTAGCCGCTTGCGCGCTTGGACTGGCCGCGAAAGCAGCGCTTTCCAACAGTGAGAGCTGGAGTCAGTACTTCGGATTTTTCCGAGAGAGCCGATTTGTAAGGATTTCAAGTTGCCGAGTTTGGCGTGACTTGGATCACCGGTTTTTTGTGCAGATTCACGTGATGAGCATCGACTTTGTCTTGCTTAATCTGCTCGTGGTCTTCTGGGTGTTCAACGATATCACGTTTCGGAGGTAACTCGAGTCGAGTCGAGCTTGTGATCACTGATAGGATCTTCATCTTCATTGGTGCTTTTCCAGGTCCAATAACTCATGGCTGATTCCAGTGTCCATCATTCCACTCGTTGGTCCTGCATTATATCTCCTCTTGAGACCCGGCTTGCCGCCGCAAATGGTCGACGAGTAATGTTTTGTGTCCAGGCAATCAATCTTTTTCTGGTCGGTCGAGATTTCCGGGAATTCGTTGGGCTTGCCGCTTTTGCATTCGTTGTCGGCACTGTCATGTCAAAGTGCACGTCTTCAATCGCCAATCAAGCTTCGAGTTGATCGCGTCCACGATCACGGGACACTTGCAGCTCACACGTATTGGTTTTGGTCTTTTGCTTTGCTTCAAGACAAACTTGGTTTACCTGTGCTCTCGTCAATCCGGAGTTCCTGCAATGAGTTTCGATCGAATTTTACTCCCAGTTGAAAGTTCTGAGATCGTGCCGTGATCTCTGGCATATGGCCCCCCTGGGAGCAAACTTTCTCAATCTTTCGTAAGTGCTATGACAGGGTCCACCTAGAGGAAATTTTTCAAGGGGGAGAATTTTTAACCTCTTGTTCCAGAATCTATAATTTATAAATTATTCCCATGGTCTCAATAAGGTGAATTTTATAACAGCTTATAAAAAGTCTATAGTGTCCATTAACTTTCTCTTCGGATACCAGCGTGGGCACTCCACACTGACGGAGCTCTTCACCCCCGCAGTTCATCGATTTCATCGATTCTCTCCTTCAGTAAAACTTCCTTCGCTTTGTCTAGCAGTCTCCGCCAGGAAATCCTGACCGTCCGTTTGTCATTTGTATACCGTATAAAGTCCCGAAGAACCCTAATTCCTTTTCCGTAGGGCAATGAAGCAACTCGTGGGCAGGGAGAGGGAGCTGCGCGACTTGCTAGGCTACGTGGAACGGCGCATAGATAAGATTGTGCTTCTGCAGGGGCCGGAGCTCTCCGGCAAGACGGCTCTTCTGCGGGAGCTTCGGGCAGTCATGGCTTCCAAGTATGGCAGAACGATCCCCGTCTACCACCTCGATCTCACTTGTTTCAGAATGACGGATGTTCTCGAGTGGATCCAAGGTAACGACAATTTTCTCATGGAAGAGTCCAAAGACTTGACAATCCTAGAGGTGATAGAGGAGATACTAGCTAGTGAGCATCAACTCCAGCCAGTGTTTATCATCGACCAGGCTGAAAGGATCCCCGAGATCTTTCCGCAGCCACGGGCACTGATAGAAGTCCTTGCGAAGATTGCACGGGAGAGGAGAGGAGTGGTGATCCTGGCGAGTCTAGACGACTCTTTGCGGGAGGATTGGCAAGACCAAGTTCTTCCCTTTCACTTGGGATACTTCAGCGAGAAGGCCGCTAGGGCGTTTCTTCGTAAGCGAAGGGCAGCGGAGGACAGGAGATCGTGGTGGCAGCGGTGGTGGTCGAGGAGAGATCTAGTTAGTGACGAGGAATGGCGCGAGATATACCCCATTTGTGGTGGCTGCCCCAGGTTGCTTGGATTTTGCGTCTCCCCATACCCGAATCTTAGCGCAATAGTTGGCTCCGTGGTTGGGGGCGTACACACCGGACTGGAAGGCAGGGATGGCGAGTAAGTGATAGATATCTTGTTTCTAAGAAGTGCTTGGATCTAATCATTTGTGTTTTTGATGGTGATCATCTAGGTGGGAGGGGGACAAGTACCGAAGGGTGGCGGAGCTGCTCGTGGAGAATGGAGGGAGCGTGGAGTGGTCTGTTGTTCTGGACAAGGTGTTTGGCAAGGATGTGAGCGAGGGGAGCTCTCAGCTCCGTGCCATGGCTTCTCGCAACATGATAAACGTCGAGTACTTGCCCGAGTCCAAGACCAAAGTGGTGATGGCTGGAAGTCCTGCGTATCTTTACGCCATGAGACTCGTGCTGGAAGGGAGAGATGAGCCGGATGTTTGACAATTCCTTCGTTCTATTCTTAAGTTTGATTTGATCTGGATGAACAAAACTATTGTTATTACAAAAACAGTAGAAAGGTGTGGCCCTTTTCTCTCGCGAATGCTGGGTAGCCAAGCAAGAACTCAGCACCTGGGCTGCTCGTGGAGCTCGAATAAAAAATCTTGTCTCGACTGTTTTAGATCTTTGTGAACATCACGATCGATACGCGTACGCTTTATAGACACTTGCGGGCTTGGACTGGCCGCCAAAACAGCGCTTTCCAACAGTGAGAGCACGAGCTTGTGAAAAATCCGACTCTTCTCCAGTAATCTCATCTCAGCTTGCATCTTTGGAGATTATTGTCCGGAAAGATGCCTTTTCTGCGATCGTTGTCAACACTAGTGCACGTCTTCAATTGCGAATCAAACTTCAACTTCGCCCACGATCACACTTGATCACGGGTATTATTCTTTTACTCTTTTCGCAAAAACTGTACTGGTTATGCCTAACTTGTGCTCTCGTCGATCCGGATTCCCTGCAACCACATCAGTCAGCCAACAAGGAGGAGAACAAGAGCTACAAACTTGAGGTGGATCGAATTTGGCTCCCAGTTCACTCAGCTTGGCATGCGCTTGAGCATAGTCCTTGAAGAACGCATCCTGATCCTTGGCGTAGAGCTCGGCATGCTCCTGGAGATACACATTGAGATAAGTTTTTCTAATTTTCTTAAGTTGGTCTATTCTTTACCTTGAATCCTGGATCTTCGAAAAGGACTGCGTCCGTTGGCAAGACGAGAAGATCTTCGTCTCTTTTCTCCTTGATATCCTGCATACGATACGACCAGCGTTCACTACTATCCAAATTTTCTTTTGCCGGCCTTGAAATAAAGTCTACCTTGAAATATGAATTGTCAAATTTCAGCCATTCCACAGTCCAGGACTGGCCTCCTGGAGCTCCAGGTCCGTCTTTCTATCATGTTCTCAAGCATCAAAATGTCATCGAAGATGCTGAAAGAACCACTTTCGTTACCGTGTATTTCGTTTCCTTTTTTCCCCAGCCACTCCGTTCTGGTCTAGATCGTCCCAAGGTATGAGCACCTGACAGGGCAACAATGTCCTTGGTATATCAAGGCGATGAGTAAAAGTCTGCTCAAGCCAGGAAAATTCTTCAAAGCGGAAAGCGCACCTTGTCATCCAGTCCCATCCTGTGAAACACTTTGCGAAGGTGCTCGGAAGGATTTGGGGGTCCGGCACCTGGAAAAAAAATTAATTCCAGGCGTCAGAGGAACGGACACCATTTGTCGAAGTCCAAGTTGGCTAGCGCTTGGAAAACTCATTCTTACTTGGAAGGTTACCCTCCTTCGGGCATTGCTCTGGGCCTACGGTATCAACTCTTCCATATCGCATTGGAATCCGGGGTCCTCCAGCCATCTGATTCCATCACCTTTAGAAGTTTAGGCCAGCTTCTTTGTTCTTTCTTGATAAGTTTACCTCTATGGCGGTGGCGCTTGCAAGCTGGAAAAGATCGGCATAGCTTACTGCGGTGAATTTCTCCTTCACGGGATTAAGCAGCTTGAGAGCATTTATGAGTCCTGCCGTAAGTTCGAAGGGATCGTTACAAGCTTTTCGCAAGTTGCTAAAAGTTACCAGCATTCGCTCCATGTTCCAACTCGATAGAGAAGCGCAGGCTTCCATTGGCACCACCACACTTGGGCCACTCGCTGATGTTCTTGTCATACGTTCCAGCGTCGTGCCATCCCAATCTAATCTGTCGATTCGAAAGAGCTCACAAGGTTTGATCGTTGAAAAAAAAAGAAAACAGTTTTTTGTTACTTACTAGTATAGGATTGCAATGCATTTTCGTGATCACTTCCTTGATCGCTTCCCTCGCTCCCACTAGCTGATCGAGCTGAGACGCGATCCTCTGGGACGATTCCACGGCGGCGGCTCCACTCCCAGACATGGCAAAAGTTCTGATCCTCCGCGAGCAGGCCTGATCGGTTGCAAACACGATCCATCGACATCGAGAAAGAGAGGAGGCAAACACTCACCGCACGGAGCGACAAACCCGATGATGAGAGCCGCCGATGAGGCGCCGCAGCAATGCTGAGCCTGGCAGTGACAGCAGGGAGAGATTTGCAGAGAAGCGCCCCGGAGAAAACGATCGACCTCGCCGACGCCATCGCCATTCTTTACTACTCCTGTTTCAGAGAAGGGACTCTTTTTTCTCTAGAGATAGCAGAATATTCACTAAATATTCCGGCAAAGAGTTTTAAATTACACGACCGGCTAGTCCATTCAACGTTGTTTGAACGCTGACTCTTCGATGAATCCCATGGCCTCCACCGACATGTACTCCTCGTCCCTGAATCGCAGCAAGAACTGGACGAATCGATAGGCATCCTGGAAATTCGACACGGTACCCAGCGAGATTTTCACGGCCCTGAATGTGGCGAGTGGATGCGCCGACGATGATCGCTGGGAAATCGGCGCCACCAGTGGATGATTCGCGAATCCGCAAGTCCCGAGCTTGATGTTCTGCTTCTCGGCCAGGCTGCGAACAATGTGAGGCGGGAAGAGATTCCCAGTGGAATCCACTAGATTGAACACCACCATGCTCCCTCGCTCGCGCTCCTTGCTGCCGTAGACCTTGATCATGGGCCGCGAGTTCTCGCCGACGTGGTTGATCCTCTTGAGATTGGCGTGCAGCCACGCTGCCAGGCATTCGACCCTCTTCCCGATCCTGTCCATGCCGATCGATTCCAGATGATCCAATCCCGTCGCTACTGCCGCCAGCGTGAGCCCATTGATCACCATTCCACCGTCCTCGCAAGCAATGTGAACTCCCGCGGCCTCCACAAACGCTGGGCTTGTCCTGGATTTGAGCTTCTTCATCACCAGAGCCTCCACATCCCGCCTGATCGCCAGGAATCCCACGCCGGGAGGATACCCCAGCGCGTGATGCAGCGAGCCCACCACGAATTCGGGCCGCTCGATCGCGACGTCCACTACTCCAGCCGCGGGGAGGGCGATCGAGACATCCAGCAGCGCGTGCCACCCCTTGGCGTGCGTTTGTTTGATCCAATCCACACCATAGCGAGTGCCGGTGAGGCCGGATTGCGCTGGAATGACGACGACGCCGCCGCCTTGGCCGATGACCAGTCTCGACGCCATCTTGTTTAGCAGCCGTTGGATCTCGCCCCGGGGAGCGGCGAGGTCCGTCGATCGCAGCCCGGCAACGCTAACTCGGGTGCCCGACCTCGCCGCGGCCGAGACGAGGTGGCGGATGGACTCGTGCGCGTCCTGGCACACGAGAATCTGGCTGCTCCTGTCCAGTGGGTAGATCTCTGCGAACAATCGGAAGCTGGCCGACACCCCAGCCGTCAAGACGAGCGTCGGGTAATCGTCCTTGGATGCGTTGAGCATGCCAAGGATCCTGTTCTGGAGGCCGACTATCCGGTTTCTTAGCCGAGAGCTGGATGGGAGAATGGATGCCGAGCAGGGAGCCTCTTCCAGAAGAAACTGCGTGTGTTCCTCCACCTGAGGAGATCCCAAAGATCAGGCTATGCGCGTTCCAGCAAATGCCGTGTGAAGGCAAAATACCTGGTAGCTCGAGAAGAGTGGATTGTTGGCGTAGTCAAGGTGTACCACGCGCTGGAGGTCGAGATTGGAGTACTGCTCCTTCCTCACATTGTCCAGGGACAGGTTCTCGAAGTAGTCCTCGTAATCATCCAGGAATTGCTCCTCGGCCTCGACGTACTCGGGAAGAACAGCCGGTCCCACGTTGATCTCCTCCTCGGGCACCGACGAGGATGTCGGCCAGCTTCTCTTGGAGGCCTGATCGTTGTCATCGGACGAGGAATTGAAGGAAAGGCTCCCCAGGAACTGATCGTTGGTGGAGGCCCGAGGATCCACCGCCTGCTCGCCGCTGGAATCAAGCGGGAACAGGCTCTCGGCGTGGAAGGCACTGTACGAGTCTAGGCTCTCCGTGTCGTCCCAGTTCGCCGGCGATGATGGGCGATTCCCATTGCGAGCAGCAGGGGGCGATGATGCTGGCCGTGAATCGATCTTCTTCTGCGAGGAGAAACAAGCGAGTGAATTCCTGCGACCCAATTCAGCCTCTCACCTTGTTGCTGTGGCCGTGAGCTCCGGAATTGCGCAGCCTAGAGCTCAAGCGATTAAACATTCTTCTTGCCGCAAATCGATCTTATCCAGGGCGAGGCGAGAATTCCTTTTCTTCTCTGGTGCTCGTCTTATGGTCGCGGGGTTCACTCCTTTTTGTGCATTTGGCGGCTTGCCGTGTTGACGCCAACGAATTGGACAGAAGCGCATCCACGCCACTCAAATTTGACGGTAGCGATCGCCTAGGGTTTGTAGGGCTTTTTAGGGTTTACGAGCAGCAGCGATGGCGGAGGTCGCCCTCCCATACCGCTACGATCCACAGCCGCCGTCGCCGCAGCAGCAGCCACCCAGGCCTGGCTTGAACATCGACTGGTCGCAGGTGAATCTCGATGAGATTCAGCTCCCTCCGGGCGAGGATTTTGGAATCAAGAGGTAGGCTTTCTTGTCGAAATCGCTCCACTTAGCGGATCTCGGTTGTGGCTAGTGAGGATGAAGAGGAGGAGGAGGAGATTGTGGAGAGCGAGTCTGGTTTCGGGAGCATAATTGTCGTAGACAATCTCCCGGTGGTGGAGCCTGCCAAGTATGAGAAGCTCGAAAACGTGGTACGCAAGATTTTTGGACAAATGGGAATCATTAGAACGCTCTTCATGCCGAAAGACAAAGCGACTGGCAAAACGGCGGGCTTTGCTTTCATCGAGTACTCCAGTCCCCAGGTATGCAAGATGTGGTGGAGTTTTTCTATCGTTTCTCAATCTACTTTGCAGGAGGCCCATACCGCTCGGGAACAAGCCGATGGGTATAAGCTCGACAAGTCTCACGTCTTTATGGTGAGGATGTTCGATGACATTGACAAGTACATGAAAGTTCCCGAGCAGTGGGTAGCTCCAGAGATCAAGAGCTACGTGCCAGGGGTATGTCTTACTTTGTTGCTTATGTGCTTCTTTCTTTTCTTAAACACTATTTGCTTTGCATCAGGAGAATCTTCTCGAATGGCTGATGGACGAGAAAGGACGCGATCAATTTGTGATACGATTTGGCACGGAGACAGAGGTGTGCTGGAACGATGCCCGTCTGTTGAAGGCCGAGACGGCATATCATCGATCGGTAGGCCGAGCTACTGTTATCTCTATCTGGTCTGATTCTCTTTTAAATAGTTCTGGACGGAAAGCTTTGTTCAATGGTCTCCCCTTGGAACGTATCTCGCAACAATTCATCGGCAAGGTGCTGTCATATGGGGTGGATGCACTAACTTTAGCCGGATCACTCGATTCATTCACCAACAGGTCGGAACTTCGATCTTAAATTTTGCTTCATTTTGCTTCATTTTGCTTCACCGTGTCAAACGTAGGTGCGGCTAATTGACTTCTCCCCATCCGAAAAGTTCCTCGTAACGTACAGCAGCCACGAACCAAGCAATCCCCGCGAAACACAAGTAAGTTCGATGTTGCAACCGGTGTTGAGCTGGTCTGAGTACTTGCTATGATTTTGCAGAAAGTAGTGCTTAACGTTTTCGACGTACGAAGTGGTAAATCGCACCGAGAATTCAAGGGCAGCGCCGACGAGTTTGCTACTGGTGGGACTGGAGGTGTTGCCGGAGTGTCTTGGCCAGTGTTCAGGTTAGTTCTGACTGGATGATTACCATCTTAACTTGGACTCAAATGCTACTTCCTACATCTAGGTGGTCTGGCGGCCGTGATGACAAGTATTTTGCGCGTATAGGAAAGCACTGTATAAGTGTTTACGAGACAGAGACCATGGGTTTACTGGACAAGAAGTCGCTGAAAGTTGACAATGTTATAGATTTTAGCTGGTCACCAACCGATTCAATTCTGGCCCTTTTTGTTCCAGAAGGCAACGGTGGCAATCAACCTGCGAGGGTATGTATTTGTGTTTGATTTCTCTACATGTGACCTGGTTTGCTCTCAACTTCAACAGGTCAGCCTGGTTCAAATTCCTGGCAGGGAAGAACTGAGGCAGAAGAACCTTTTCAGTGTCAGTGACTGCAAGATGTACTGGCAAAGCAACGGAGACTATCTAGCAGTCAAAGTTGACCGGTATACAAAGACGAAGAAGAGCACGTATACCGGTTTTGAGCTCTTCCGGATCAAAGAACGAGACATTCCTATCGAGGTCTTGGAGCTTGAGAACAAAAACGACAAGATTATCGCCTTCGCATGGGAACCAAAGGGCCACAGATTCGCCATCATTCATGGAGATGGTCCTCGTCCCGACGTAACGTTCTACTCGATGAAAAGCCCAAACAACGTGGACCGTGTAACCAAGCTTGCCACGCTCAAAGGAAAGCAGGCAAATGCTCTCTACTGGTCGCCTGCGGGGCGCTTCATTGTGCTGGCGGGTCTCAAGGCGTATAACGGGCAGCTCGAGTTCTACAATGTTGATGATCTCGAAACTATGGCAACGGCAGAGCATTTCATGGCAACTGATGTGGATTGGGATCCCGCTGGAAGGTAAGCTCTTCTGAAACGAACTTATCCTTACCACTGGTCGTTTGCAGATATGTGGCTACTTCTGTTACTTCCGTGCACCAAATGGAGAACGGCTTCATTATCTGGTCTTTCCATGGGAAGCTGATATACAAGGTTTCAAGGGACAGATTCTTCCAGGTCTGGAAATTGTCAGTGCCATCCACTGCCGCCGACTGACGGTTGCTTGTGTTTCCTTACAGTTCTTGTGGCGCCCCAGGCCTCCATCTCTCCTTAGTAGCGAAGAGGAAGCCGAGATTTTTAGGAACTTGAAACAGTATTCCAAGAGGTATGACCAAGAGGACATAGAATCGTCGAGGTTCCACAGCACCCAGGAGTTGGAGCAGAGGAGGAAGCTGATTGAGGAGTGGAACGGGTGGCTGTCTTCGTGGAAGCAAATGCACGAGGCGGACAAGCCTTACCGGCAGGAGCTTCGTGATGGCGAGCCCAGCGACGACGAGCAGGAGTACGAAGACGAAGAGGTTGAGATTGAGGAGGTGATTGATGTGGAAGAGATCAAGGAAGAGGACCTTGAGGCGTAACGTATCGTTGTTGAGTGAGGAATATACCTATATCTAGGTATTTAATTTCTTGCTTTACAAGTGTATTGATAGGGGTGGCGGGGATGCATATACTTTGGTATCCCAGGTACCTTTATCTAAATCAAACGAAAAGGATGCTTTATCACCGTTGCCCGAGACACAAGCAAAATTCATGAAGTTCCCGGCCTGCCCAATATAACTCAAGTCTTGACAATTTTCCATCTTGCGCAGGCCCACATCCCTCTCAAGAAATTGCCTCCACAAGGACTCCGAGATTATGATCTCGTACTGTAGACCTCCAACATTCTTGAGCACCAAGTAATAGAGCTTCCCCCTCCAAGGAGCCAGGACATACTCTACACGCGGGTTGTCGATTAAAAGCCTATGTGACACACTCTTCCTTGCCAGATCAAAAAAGGCCACCTCCATACCCTTTCTACAGAGAACAACGTCTTGTGTCACCACCAGCAGCAGCGATCCATTGCGCAAGGCCCCCGTCACACTGTGCCACTCCGCTTGTCCGCGAGTGAAGCTCCAAACCACGCCATCCGAGCGCCACACCACAAGCTTGTAATCCCAGGGAGGGGACGAAGAACGAGTGGCAATGAGGCGGACCCTGGACATGTCCCCAAATTGCAGGTAGGGGATCTCCTCCCAGCGGTTGACGAAGGGACTCCCGACGAAGAGCCGCCTCACCTGTGTGGAGCGCGCGAGGAAGAGGCGCTTGTCTTGAGACACGGCGCACAGCCAGTCGGGAACGTCCTCCTCCACGTCCTCGAAATGCCGGGGCGCCCAACGCATCGCCTTGCCGCTGCTGTCCTGGATGCAATTGGCGTCGGGGAAGAGGCAGGCGCTGTCCCTGTAACATCTCCGGAAGGTGGGCTCGTCCACCACTGACCTCCACACGCGGCACACGCACCTGGCGCTTAGAACAGCCGAGAAGGGGAGCCTGGCGAGGATTTGAGCCACAACCTCGGGCATAATGCCCGATATCCCTGTGCCCCAGCACCCCTTCTTTGGAGACGCCATTAGCCCTTGCCTTTCCAGTCTCGATTTCTCGACTCAAAGGGCAATTTTTCTAGAACCTTTTCAAGTTCGGAAATAAACCTTTTGTCCAATACGATAGTGTTAGCACCATCATGATGTCGAGTTTAATCCGCCAGTGGCGCTTCTTCATCTGTCCCACTGCTTCCCGCCTATCTGGCACCTCTCAATAATCTGGGTCCGGTGTTGCTCGAAAGAAATTGTATCTGTGAATGGGAATCGAATCGTGATGAGCTTCCTCGTGTTCGCGCAGCTACTGCTCTGATGCTCATGCTCTTTCCTTAAGAAAAAGCTTGAATACACTTGGAACTTTGGTCTCTCTATCGCCACTGCCGCAATGTTAGTTTCTCACGATCGTATCCTGAACTTTGGCAGATGTGAGCTGCTGGAGCATCGACAGGCTCGAAAGCTCCGACTGCTGTATATGAGCTCGCGACTTCCAAAGCGTCTGCGGTGTTAACAAACTCACCTCTGTAGAACTGAGAAAATATTTCATATTCCGCCACGTCAGCATTAGGTCACGACGGTTGGGGAAGCAAGGAGGGAATAAAGAGTTACAATGCTGCCAAGAAGAATGCCGAGAAGAATGGACTTCGCTTGCGTTGAGAGGTGAGAGAGCGATAGGTGTCCACTTGCGAATAGACTCCTGGGTTCCCTGGGTTCTTCACTGGTACATTGTCCAAACCCAATTTCTCAATAAACCTACAGAGTTTGAGCGAGAGGCAAACCAAGTAGTGTCGTTGTAAAATTGGGACTAAACAGCAGTGTAGTTTTGTTGAACCGATCCAAATATAAAGATTATCCAGACAAAGATGCTCCTGCTCGCTTTGCTCAGCCTTCTCTCGTCCCAGACTACAGCCTTCTCTCATCCCAGACTACAGCCAAACTTCAAAATTGGCTTATCTGTGGCCAAGAGCTAGCAAAAAAAACTGGCAAGTGCAGTGGGGGCCCAAGTCTGGCCAAACAGGATCATAACAGGAGTATGCTCTAGAGGAGCTAGAAGGATGGGAGATCAATGAGAAATCCCACAATCTTCAACTCCTCTTCACCAAAAGAAGCAGAAACTGGAAGATCAGGAAGTGCCTTGTGGGGACAGCCAAGCCTGGGAAGAGCAGCATGGTGAATATAAGTGGTGGGTAAGGTGAGATCTGCCACACAGGTGTAAAGCACAATCGTGAGGTCCAGCAGAAATGGTGGTAGAAGCTCGAAACACCAGATTGGAAGGTGGATGAGAGAGGCTCACCACACATTTCTGTTGGACCTTGGAACTCCCCTGGCTTGTCCATTTATGTGAGTGGGCACTTTTATGCCTGTGTGGCAGATCTCACTTTACCTACCAATTATATTGACCATGTTGCTCTTCCCACACTCTGTTGTCCCCTCAGGGCACTTCCTGATCCTTTGGTTTCTACTTCTTTCAGTGAAGAGGAGTTGGAGATTGTAGGATTTCTCACTGATCTCCCATATACCCTTCTTGGCAAGTCTTAAATGGCTAACTTCTAGCTCCTCTGAAGCATGCTCCTGTTATGATCCTGTTTGGCCAGACCTAGGCCACCATTGCACTTGCCAGTTTTTTTTGCTAGCTCTTGGCTGCAAAAAAGCCACTTTTGAAGCTTGACTGTAGTTTGGGATGTGAGAGAAGGCTGAGTAGAGCGAGCAGGAGAATCTTTGTCTAGATAATCTTCATCTTTGGATCAGTTCAACAAAACTTTAAGCGTTCACACTGCTGTATAGTCCCAATTTTATAATGACACTACTTGCTCTCGCTCAAAATCTGTAAGTTTATTGAGAAATTGGGTTTGGGGAGAAATTGCCTCTCAACGCAAGTGAAGCCGCTCATTCTTCTCGGCATTCTTGGCAGCATTGTAACTCTTTATTCCCCTCTTGCTTCCAGATCATCAAGTTTGAGCATGTCATCCAGGACCCATTCTTCAACTGGAGGAGGAACCGTAGTGTCTTGAGAAGTCTCACTATCATGACAGATTTCCACATCACCACTCTCATCTGGAGCATCATGATCAGCTACAAAAACCTGGTGCAAAGGTGGTGGTGGCTCAGCTGCCAAAAAGCCAGGTTTGAAGCTCAGTTGTAGTCTTGGACGTGAGAAAAGGCTGAGCAGAGAGAGCAGGAGCATCTTTGTTTGGATAATCTTCATCTTTGGATCGGTTCTACAAGCATCTTCATCTGGATCATCTTCATCCCCATTGTGGAAGATGTTTCCACTTGCAAATAGACTTCTAGGTTCTTCATTGTCAAAGTCACGAAACTGTTGCCGAATCAGGAACATTATCTATAGCATTGCATTTATTTCTTGAAGGCTACACAAAGGTTGATTTCTCAGCAAGTTATCAAGGTGGAATGGTTTGAGAACTCAAGCACATGAATTACACCCGCAACTCCAGCTTTGGCTTTGTTACGAGTCATTGTGAGAGTGAGCCTCTCCAGGAAAAACAAACAAGGATGGAATCATTACATTCACCAGGCAACAAAGAACTCTCTAGGGAAACAAAACTTCTAAAGAAAGCTGGCCAAGCAGGTAGGGCATAGTAATCTCTTGAGCAGCCCTGGACATAGAGGTTTTGACAATCCAGCAATGGCCTTGATGCATGCACCCAAATTGCTGCTGGCAAGTGAGTCAGCCATCTGGCCCTCACAACTGGCTTATCCTTGAGGGAAATACAATAAATGGATCATCTGAATTGCAAAAGCTTACCCCTCATTGCTGCCTATATTGCTAATGCCCATGCTTGAATAGCCAGCCATCATGAGCTCCTCCAGCCTAGAGCCAACCATCCGGCCCTCGCAATTGGCTTGTACTTGATGGGAGCTAAGAAAGAAGAAAAAAAATGGGGGAAAACTTACCCCATCAAAGCCCTCATTGGCAGCCACATTCTTGCTAGTTGGGATTGCTGGGCGTGCAAGCTAGCAATCACAAGAATTGTAGAAACCTTGGCAAGATCTATAATAATGTTGTATGGAAAGCCAAAAGCTCTACCAAATCTTGATCAGAATAGAATTTCTCCAACTTTGAAAGAAAACCATAAAGGTGCAAGAAAATAATACAAATATGATAATAAAATTCATTGGCTTTAGTTAAGTTCCTTTGCCAAGGCTCTTGCCTATAGTACTAGCTCCTACTTAGTTTTACTTGGTTTCAACAACTCACTACACGAACAATGGAGAGTTAGCTATTCATCCATGGATTGCCAAATCTCTCCCAATCCCCCTCCTTGGGTTAGATTGAACTTAAGGTTCGGTTATACTCCCCACAGGCACAAGCGACTAAACACACCAAGCTTCCAAGTTCTTAACATCCCTTGGTACAACAAAACTTAATCATAGTACCCTTTAAATCCCAAGCTTTGGATGCAACACTTGTTTCAAGACACCAGGGGAAACACTGTGGCCTAACAGTCCGGTATGAGTACCTCTACTCCCCCACACCCATCCCGAAAGGAAGGCCCAAGCCCTTAGGAAGGGTGAGGACTAATGAGCCATAAAATACTTAAGTGGGGCACCACACCATATAAGCTGAGAGCACCACAGTTGGTTTCCCTTCCGGGAGTGGGAGCTACTCTTGAGCACTTCTTGGGGTGGCCCCTTCGGCACCACCCAAGTCCATGTTCACTCCCACCCAAGGCCCCTTGGCCCTAATTTCAACCTCAAATCAATTTGGAAGCACCACTAGAAAGTTTCTTCAAGATTATTTTTTAGACCTCACTACCCCTACAACCCCCCCCTCCCCCAAGGGAGACACACACTTTGGGCTTTCAGCCTTCGACCTGTATTAGTACTTGGACTCGGACTCGGACTCGGTCCCGGACTCGATCTCGGACCCAACCTCAGACTCGGTCTTAGATTCGATCTTGTATTCGACTTCAGACCTGATCTCAGACCCGACCTCAGACTCGACTTCGGACTTAGTCTCGAACCCGATCTCGAATCTTGGACTCTATCTCGAACTCAGTCTTGAACTTGATCTTAGAGTCGGCCTCAGACTCGATCTCGGACTCTGTCTCAAACTCAGTCTTAGAATCGGTCTTAGACTCGATCTCAGACTTGGTCCTATTTGATGAACTCTTTATCATTTCGATCATGCTTTCGGGGATCCTTTAGCCTATGACACCTCGGGAGTTGGTTCCTTACAGCAAGGTTATCAAGGTTAGGGAGTAATTCTCACATGTTCAAAGGGATAGCTTTAAACAAAAGCTGATATTTAAAGATTTACAACTTATGTATAAAATTATATGCTGACTAATTGATTTGCTAAGGGGGATTGGCAAGTTGGAAGAATGAAATTTCTAGCAGAAGTATTGACTTCAAAAAAGAAGCTTGGAGGAGCCCTTGCACAATCATCAATTAATCACTTAACTTATGAAGTGAGAGGATTGGAAACTTAGATGAGCTAGAATCTGTAGTGTGTGTATATAAAAAAAAGCTAATTAATATAGATATAAATTTAGTGCATAATGTGGGGAGTTATGCCTAGCATTCTAGGTGATAGTGTTCATAAATGCATATATGGAGGTTGAGTCTAACCCTTTAGTGCTTGTTTTAATGCAATGTATATATATATTTCTCAAGGTCCTTTAGGGACTATTACAAAAAAAAACACTCACTACTAGCCTATTTTTTGCGGTGATTTCCGCCCTTCAAGAGGGATTGTTGTGTCTATAGAATATCCCAAATCTATCATATGGCTTGCATGAGAAAGTTCCTCCATTGTAAATATTTTTCAAAAAAGAGTAAAACCTTTCTATCGTGGCCAAGCTGAGGTAGCTAGTGGGATCATTATTGCTCTAGCTTTAGCTTTGAAATTTATTAGAGAGATTTTGAAAGGATATATCTATTGACACAGTTTGTGTTACAATTTTTTATCTTACTCAAAATCTCTCCCAACATTGCAAAGCACTTGTTATAGCTAGGAAGACTTGTCCATGGCTGATTGATGTTAGTGGACTTGATAAGAGTTTTTCCACCTTACATTAAGAGTGTTTTGAAATTTTCGAGAGACTAGTGTGATTATAAAAGCCATGAAGCATTACTTACTTGGATACCTTGTGTGGCTCATCAAAACTTTGTTCTAGCCATATGACTTGGTGGTGAAGGCAATAGGAGTAACCCCAAGGGTGGCCTCAAAGCTATATTAACTTTATATTTAATCATTAAACACCCAAAAGCATGTTTATGTTATTAATAGTTTATACCCTCTCTCTAAAACCAAACCATCCAATTGTGAATGGACATGCCTCAATTTAACTGGGGGTCAGCTGTAGCAAGAAGGTGACCCCCAGTTAAATTGAGGCATGTCCACATGGAAGGGGTGATGTGGCAATGGAAGGAAAGAAACAGCTTCTTGTAGAATAACCATGCTGGGTGAGCTAACCCTATAACATGTGTTCATCTCTTCTCTCAAAGAAACAAGTGGGGTGGTTTGGTTGCAATCCATGGCATTCAGATCCAAGGTTGGTGACAAACAAACAAGGGATCTCGTGATCTTAATTCCACTTGTGGTAGCAAATCGCAAATTATAAGGGTCAATTGAACATTCTTCCAAGGACCATAGACTAGATGGAGTGTGACCAGGTGTGTAGGAACCATGACACCAGAAAGAAATCAAACATCGTTCGATTCCTTTCAGGCGGGGCGTACGGATGCCCCTAAAATCTTTGACCGTGAAACTTGTTTGTTGATGACAACAAAGAACCCTAACCAAAACTTCGCTTGACGGATGCGAAATTCTCAATCGCTACTCATAGATGATCAACGCCACCCTCTCTCTCTCTCTCTCTCTGTGTGGCATCGATCCCCTTACCTATCGCTTGCGAAGCGATTGCTCTACATCTGAGCTACATCCCCTTCCTCGCCCCAGTCGAAATGGTGGTGGTGCTCAGATCAAGATATTGTGGAAAAATTGGTCGCCAAGAGAAGATAGTGGCTGGCGTCATTGGAGCTGAGCTTGGCAGCTCGGCCCCCGCGCTCCAAATCACTGTGGATCCTGCACGAGTTGAGGAAGGAGGCCCACACCACCTCGTCCGGAACAAAAGGCATGGCTTTTAAAAGCTCTTCCGCATCGCCCATCCGGCCAGCGCGGCCCAGAATGTCCACCACGCAGCAGTAGTGCTCCCTCGCAGGCACCAGGCCGTGGTCTTGGCTCATGGACTGGAATTGGAGCCGAGCTTCTGCCAGGAGCCCGAGGTGGCTACACGAGTTCAAGATGCTCACGAACGCCGCCTCATCGGGACGGATGCCTTCCATGGCCATGAGCCGGAAGAGCTCAAGAGCTTCTTCTCCCAGGCCCCGC
Source organism: Selaginella moellendorffii (assembly GCF_000143415.4). NCBI lineage: Eukaryota > Viridiplantae > Streptophyta > Lycopodiopsida > Selaginellales > Selaginellaceae > Selaginella > Selaginella moellendorffii. Next base: position 310,251 of record NW_003314333.1, read on the forward strand.
GCCGTGTAGGCCGCGAGCATCACGTCCCAGGTTATGGTGTTGTTGCTCCCGGGAGTTTGCTCAAAGATCTCGCGAGCTTCTTCCATAAATCCACTGGATGCGTAGATGGTCACCGTGGCGTTCCAGGAAACCGTGTCTCTCATTGGCATGGTGTGGAAAACTTTGAGAGCTGCGGCGAGATCGCCATTGTTCGCATATCCAATGAGCAGGGTGTTCCACGAGACTACATCACGCCGGGGGATGAGATCGAAGATGGTTTTGGCCTCGAGCATGTAATGCCCGTGCTGGGCATAGAGGTGGACCATGGTGTTCCAGGCAACCATGTCCTTCTCGGGTATTTCGTCGAAGAGGATCTTGGCTTGCTCGATATCGCCCCGATGAGCGTAAGCCACCACCATGGTTGTCCACGAAACCACGCTTGATTCACCAATCCCATTATCATCAAACACTTGCTTAGCCTCCCCCATCTCTCCCATTTTCGCCTCGAACTCCATCACCACCGTGACACTCGACATTGTTTTGAGGGGCATCTTTTCAAACGTCATCCTCAATTCGGTGCCATGCCCGGCCGCTCCATAGCCTTGGAGCAACGCGTTCCATGAGACATGGTTTCTCTCCGGCATAGCATCGAAGGTTTTTTTCGCCATTGCCAAGTTGTTGCTCCCGGCATATGCCACCAGCATTGCTGTCCATGAAACTACACTTCGCATTGGCATCTTGCGGAAAATATCTCTCGCTTTGGCCATATATCCACTCTTTGCGTATCTAGGAACCATGAGAGTCCAAGATATGACATCCTTCTCGGGCATTCCAAGGAAAAAATTCTCCGCATCACAAACTTCGGAGCCTTGAATGATTGCGTTCCACACAATGAGACTCACCAAAGGCATTTTCTCTACGAGCAGCTTAGCGGCGTTGATACGTCCTTTCTGGGCATTTGCGGTCACCATTGCGTTCCATGACACCTCGTTGCGCTCCGGCATTGCATCAAACACCAACTTTGCCTCTCCGATCTCGCCATTCTGTGCATAAACAGTAATAAGCATTGTCCAAGTCACAAAGTCCGTCTGAGGAGTCCTCTCCAACACCATCTTTGCCTCCTCAAGGTAACCATTCGCGGCATATGCTTGACACATTGCATTCCACGCAACCAAGTTTCTGTCGGGCATGTCAAAAAACACCTTCCTGGCGTCCGCCACGAAACCCTTGAGCGCATAAGCCCCTAGCATTGTCGTCCAAGCAACAGTATCTCTCCGTGGCATGCGATCGAAAAACCCTCTCGTTTTTTCTTGATAGCCATTCTGGGCATATACTTGCATCATGTTGTTCCAAGAGAAGATATTGTGCTCTGGTAGTGCTCGAAACACCTCCAGGGCACACGCAAGGCGGCCACATCTTCCGTACACACGGATCAACTGGCTGAAAAGCTTCTTGTCGTGTCTATACTCAGAGCTCGAGAGAAGTAGAGCCTTTAGCATGAAATTGTTCCATAATTTAAATAGGCTTTTGGATGACCTATATTTCAAGCTGAAGCACTACGCCGATTTCTAGCCTGATTACTCCCTGCTCCCTCCTGCTCACGAAGCTCAAGCTCCAGTCCCTTGAAACATAGAAGAGTTTGCTCCATGGGAGAGCATCCAAAACGGGATAGCTGTCTAGGAACGGCAATCATTCAAGTTTGTGATTGTTTCCTTGGAATGCCCGAGAAGGATGTCATGATCTGTACTCTTATGGTTCCTTCATATATGGAAAGCAAAGAGCAGGTATATGGCAAAAGCGAGAGATGTTTTCCGCAAGATGCCCATGCCAAGCACAGTTTACTTGGGAGCAACAGGGCGAAAAAAACCTTTAATGCTCACCATCTCTCCCACTTGAAATCTCATCACCCCCGTGACACTGGACATGGCATCTTCACAAACGACAACCATCGGAATCCCACGATCCACGCCCGGCACGGCCATTACATGGCAATCTCATCGCAGCTTTCATTTTTAAATGAGAGCTTCTGACGCTTCCACACTGGACAAACCCCACATATGGGACGTGATGGCGATTGAAGTTCGTCCCTGGATTTTGTTTAGGTTAAAAGTGTTTTGGCGCAAGCGCGAGCGACGAGCAAGACGGAACCGGAGATCTTCACAAGAGCAATATCTTCGGAGATCGTCACGGTGTTGAAGTCGTTCAATGACCGGCTTCAGAGTCTCAAGCAGTCCATGCAAATTCCCTATCCCGAATTCCCTAGGATTGTCAAAGAGAGGTGGATCTTCAGGCCGCTATATGCGCTTGACAAATTGGTAGTCATATCGCGTGGAGGACTGGGTCATAGAAATCCTGGTTTAAGAGGCTAGACGAGACTTTACATCGTTCCTTGCTCTAGGCCAAGGATCTCCATGGTGAATTGTTTCCTCCACCTAGGTTAGGTATATAGATTTTTGGACTACCATTGCCAGGTGCGTGACCTGGAATGGCATCCCAGTGTTGCTGATCTTGCTCGGCTTCTTCAACTTGCCAGTCAGAGTGCTTCAACTACATGGAAGTTACTGGAGCTCGAACCGGGGTGATGACAAACTTCAACTCTTTGTGGCTGTGCTGAAGAGCGAGCAGGCACTCGTTGCTGGTTTCGCCTGCGATGCAGAACCCGCTCCATGCGTTCGGTTTTGTAATCGATGTGGCGAGGAAGTAGGAGCGGAAGAAGATGGCGAGGAGCGTGTTGCTCAAATTCGACTCTGTGCCAGTTATGGAAGACTTGAGAACCGTCTGCGGGCTCTGCGACCTTGTGGATGCGCGCAAGATTGTCGAAAACTTGGTGACGGACGGGTTCAAGTTTGAGGATCTGGCTCACGTGCGCATGCTGCCGCTGCATCGTGAGGGAGACGCCAACAACTCCGTGGTGGCGGTGCGAGCAAAGTATAGAAACCAAGAGATCGTCGTCAAGATCAGGGACACACTCATGTACATGAGGCTCAGGTTCTGCGGTTCCCAAGCTTCTCTGTAGGGTGCAATGTTTGTGTACATCATGATGACGGACGGAGGCACGAGCATACTGAAGGAGATTTTAGGTCACTTGCGCGTCAAGCTGGTTGGTTTGGCCGATGGCAAGGTGGTGCAAGTTTTTATCTCAGGAGTGGTGCGAAGGTATTGCGTGGCAATCAGATCTTGGAATCTTCTGCACAAAAGAAACGATACAGCTTCACAACTCGGAACAACCACAGCCTAAGGGGTACTCGAGACACCTCAGCGAAACGTTGTGGGTTTTCTAATGTACAACTTCTATTCCCTCTTCAAAGGGCAAAGCAGCATTTTATGATTCGGTATCAGTGCGTGGCTTGACAGCAAAACCTTCAGTACTCGAGACACTCAACACGGAAACTGGCAGTTCCGAGCTGGAACGGGCTGGAACCGAGGAAACCATGGTGTATCCCTGCAGCATGGAAACGCTGGTGATAAATGGACTTTAGCATTGGTTGGACGCAGTGACGCAGTCATCTAGAAGAATTCTGTAGAATCTCTCTGCTTAAGCCGCTCTAGTAGGAGTATCAGAGACAACATGACCTGAAAATGAGACTGGCATTCACACACATTACACTCATCAAAGCAAAAGTCCCTGGCTCGATCGATAATTTTAGAGACCAAAACGGGGAAATTTTTGTTTTAGCAGATAAGAAATTGGATCACATTCAGCCACATTGTACGAATTCCCCACGAAAATCTCTCAAGTGACCACCTTTCACTGCTCGGACAAGTATGCAATGTGTGGGAGCGCCCTAACAGTGTTGATGTTTTACGACGATGGAATTCTCCTGCGTCGAAAGAGGTGAGCTCGATATGTTCTCTTCTCCATGCTATGAGCTGCTTGTAAACTCGAGCGTCTACATGAGACACAACGTGCTCTCACAAAGAAGATGGGAGGGATCCCCTACAAAAGGAAATAGCCGTTTAGAAGCCCTAGAATGGTGGAATTTGACAATATTTAACTTTTTTTTAATAATATCTAGTGTTTCTTTTGCTTTACAAACTTTATTAACACTTTATTTGGGATTTCTCCAAAATCACTATTTCTTTAACATGAGTCAGTACAAAAAATATCCCCTTCTTTTGTTGCTTAAACTTCTTTGATCTTTTAAAATTTAGATTCACATTTTATCTATATAAAGCCATATTTCATGAAGGCAAATGCTTCATATTTTACATTGGGCATTATTTTGTTGTAAGAAGGACTAAATAACAAGCTTCATCTAATTTTTTTCCACTTCTCAAAATTATATAACTGCAAAAAAGTAATTATGACACATTTAATAAAGAACTTTTTTTATAATTATGGATATTTTTAAATATAATTTTTTGAAGGTTTTTCCCACATGAAGACTATTTATAATGATCATAAAAACCTTAAGTATTCATTTTTAGTATGTAAACTCAATTGGCATTTATGTAGATTATCTTATATTTTGATTTATGATTATGCATCATAGTTAATGCACTCACATGATGTAGTTAACTCACTTCCTATCTTGAGGACCATCTTTTTTACTTTTAGCATTAAATTATTTTTGATTCTTCTTTTGATCATTCCCTCAAATTGTAGATTAAAAAAAACTTAAGCCACTAATTCATTCCAATTACATGGCATTAGAATTGAGGGGAAAGAGGGAAATTTGGTGTCTTGAATGAAAATAAGTAAAATTAGATTATGTTTAAAAATGATAACTATTACTTATAAAAGGCTAAAATATTTTAGCTGAGTTGGCATAAGTGTTTTTAAGGGGGTTAAAGGAGGTTATTTTTTTATGAAGAAATTTCTAAGTGGGGGATAAATAGAACCCCACACCCTATGAGGCCTAGGTAAGGAAGAACTTTAGTAAGGTGGTGGCTATTCCAAAATTTAGAAAATTGTGTTAAAGATTCTAGAGGGCATTTATAAGGTTGCAAATTGGATTTTAGTCTTAAATGGGAGAAAACATGTATTTAGAGCTAAGATGATAGCATAGATTAAGTAGCTCTAGGTGTTATTATATGATAAAGGGCCAGAGGGAAAAAGATATTGACAAAGAATCCTTGAGCATGAGGGAAAAATTTGTGAAGGATTGTTATAAGTATATGATGGAGATCTAAAAGGGATCATATTTGTTGTGAAGATTCCATAAGGGAGTCCTATAATGAGATGGTTAGTGAGATAATGTTGAGAATTCTAGAAAGGTGGCAACTAGGGAATTTGGCAGAAGTGTTGTTATAGGAGCTGCTTGTGGGGGATGGATTGTGTTTAGGTAGTACAGCCAAAAGATGTGAAGCTATTGATTCTAAAGTAGTGATAAGTAAGTTGATGTCAAACGTTCATAGGTTTGTGTAGCAAGGAGATTCTAAAAGGGAATCCTCTTATTTTGGTTACAAACAAAAAGAATAGTATGGTAGCCATATTTTGTAAGGATGCATTTTGGTTGTGGGTAAAGGTAGTATAACTATACTATAAACTTGTGATCAAAGAGGCAATTAAGGCATTAGTATAGATTGGGGCATGTGAGATGTAGATATCCAATGGAATCTCAAAGGGATGTTGAGCCTCACCCCACCCCTAAGAGATTCTACATTTACTAGTATTTCATGTCAAGACCCCCAACAAAATCAAAATTAGAAAATGCAGAAGACAAAGAGAAAAGCTAATGGAAACAAAGAAGCAACCTTAGACTAGTGTTGATTTAGATTGTGGAGAAATGGAACAAGGCTAACCTATATATACTATAGGTTGATGAAGCTCCACCACTCTTGGATCAAGGACGGCCTAAATATAGCTGAGGTCGAGGAGGAACCATGTTATCATCAGGAATGTGGTTCAAAACTTAGGAATCGTATGGGAAATCAGAGAGTTAGGAATAGGGAAGTGTCTCGAGAGTCAGGAATGTGGTTTGCAGGTTAGGAATCCGGTGAGAGTCAGGAATGTGGCAAGAATTGAGGGATTCCTAATAGCACCCCCTCCTTAAGAACGACTGGAACGAGGACTTGAATGAGAACGAAGAGGAGGATGAGATGGGCTGCGAGGGATGGGAGATGGAGAATGAAAAGAATGAGGACTAGGATGAGAAGGATAGCAGCAATAGAAGTTCTGAACAAGGTCAGGAGAATGAATCAAGTTGTTCGCAGGTTCCCAAGTGCGTTCCTCAGGTCTGTAACCCTTCCAGTCTACCAGATAGTAGAGTTTAGACCGTGAGATCTTGGAATCAAGGATGTCCTGAATCTCATACTCAGACCCATCCTCGAGCTGCACTAGTGGAGGCGGAGGAATAACTCAATTTGGAATAAGATTGGGAATATAAGGTTCAAGGAAGTGAAAAATGGGGTGAATTTGATATGAGGAAAGAAGTGCAAGGCAATAAGTGACAAGATTAATGATGGCAGTGATAGGGAAAGGATCGAGGCGTTTGAAATTGAGTTTGGGACATGGCCTGGTGGTGGAGATATTTCGCCTAAGGAGCTAGACTTTATCCCCGATATTGTAAGGGGGACAATCCTGATGATAGACATTAGCGAATGTTTGTGAGATTCCTGAGCATGATAGAGGTGGAAGGAGATGGAGTTGTGGATTTCCTGGAGGTTGGAGACAAATGCCTCAGAGTGGGGATTTGAACGAGAGGATTCGAATGGAGAAGGAAGTGAGAGATTGAATCGGGGATTTTGGCCAGAGTTTGTAAAGAAGAGGGAAACTCGAAAGGAGGAGTGAATAGAGTTGTTATAGAAGAACTTAGCAAGGGGAAGGATATCGAACTAGTCATTCTGATGATAATTGATGAAGCACCTTAGGAATTGTTCCAACGTCTAAATCGTTCGCTCGGACTGTCCATCAATTTAAGGATGATATGCCGAAGAGAGGTTGGCCTTCACTCCAAGCAGCTACAAGAACCATTGCCAGAAATGAGAGATGAATTGAGGTCCCCGATCTGAAACCACATTTGCAGGAATCCTATGAAGTCGAAAAATTTCTTTAAATACCAGTTTTGCCATGTCCTCGCCCAAAAACTCCTTGGTACATGGCAGGAAGTGCGCCATCTTTGTGAAGTGATCCACCACAATTAAAATGCTGTTGAAGCCTCTAGAACTCGGAAGATCACTCAAGAAATCCATAGAAATGGATTCCCAAGGACCTGAAGGGACCAGGAGGGAATGAAGCAAACCTGAAGGAAGGTGGCGAGGTACCTTATTCTGGGCGTAAGTGTCATAGGAGGTAACAAAAGCTTTGATGTAGTTGTCCATGTGAGGCCACCAAAAGTCCTGTGTAACCAGCTCATAGGTTTTTGCAATGCCAAAGTGACCAGCAGTTGGGCTATCATGGCATGCCATCAGGACCAACATGCGAGAGTCACCTTTAGGAATGTAAAGTTGCTCCCCATGGTACAACAAGCCATCTAAGAACTTGAACTCGTCAAATCACTGGCAGTTGGGAGTTGCTGGGTGTCTAGCCTGAAGATGGGGAAAAATGTCGTTGGTGAGGTCATCAGATTGAAGATCATTTCTGATCGCATCCATCAAGGAGGAGTCTTGAGGGGCCAAGGAAATTGCCATAACTTAAAGCTGATTAGGACCGAGGATAACCTGATCCTGTTGATCGAAGGCAAGATTACCAGGTCTGAGACTAAGATAGGAGCACCTTGAAAGAGCATCAAGAAGGCCTTGAAGCTTTCCAAGTCTATACTTGATAACAAAGTCAAACCGACTCAGGAATTATGCCCACCTTGCCTGACGACGGCTCAAAACTTGGGAAGTGGCAAAGTACTCGAGATTTTTGTGATCCGTCTAGACTGTTGTTTGATGGCTCGCCCCCTCCAAGAAACGATGCCACTCTCCAAAGGAATCCACGATGGCAAGGAGCTCCTTGTCATGGATTTCGTAATTGATCTTCGTAGGTTGGAATTTCTGAGAATGGAAAGTGACTAGATGAAATTCCTGATCTGCTCCGAATTGAGACAACACAGCACTGATGGCAAAGTCGGAGGTGTCCACCTCCATGAAGAAAGGTTGTGAGGGATCAGTGTGGATCAAGACAGGAGCAGAACTGAAGGCCGCTTTGAGTGTGTCAAAGGCTTGCTGGGCAGCAGCAAACCAAGAGAAGCAAACATCCTTGCGAGTGAGATGCATAAGAGGAAGGACAATATCAGAGTAGTGATCAATGAATTTGAGGTAGAAGTTAGCAAAGCCAAGGAAAACCTGAATGTTTGATATTGATTGCACTTGAGTCTAGTAGCGCCAGAGCCTTTGAGTCCTGATTGTCTGGTAAAAGAAAGGAGATATGGGATACGGAAGTTGCGAGAATTGGTGATGGCTTTGATGAAAGGTGGTGAGGAGCTTGATAAAGAAGAAAAGTGATTTTTATTTGGGGAGTCCAAACAGACAGCTCCTCAAGGTCATTTCCTGACTGCAACAAAGGTGGACCTTGAGGTAGAGTGAACTCGAACAGTCGGGGAGGCTTCTTAGGACACACAGCTGCTTTGTGATTAGGATCAACATAGTAGAGGCAAAGATTATGAGATACTCGACATTGCTTCTCAGTAGGACTCAACTTCCCTCTGATGAGTTTGGGAGTACCAGAAATATCCATCAGAACCGGAGTAGTAGGTTCAAGAGTATGTGCCGAAGACTCATGTTGGGATTTCTGAGTTTGGGACTGGAAAATGGCAGCATGGTGACTTTCCTGACGATGTTCAAAGAGACGATTGTCACATTGAACAGCTTTGTTCATGGCGTCCGACAAGTCCGTGGGATCCTCCATAGTGAGTAACAAATCCTTGACACCATTGTTAAGGCCAAAACAAAATTGATCAATCAGGGCCCACTCATCCCACTGAGTATCCAAGGCAAGGAGTTGGAACTTTACAGCATAGATCGAGGCAGGACGAGACCCTTGAGAGAGACATCTCATCTTTGTGGTGGCAGCTCGAACCCGATCCATCTTGCCAAAACATGCTTCAAGTTTCTCTTTGAACAACTGAAGATCTATCAGCTCCAGAACCACAACCCTTTTCATGCTCTTCTATGCTTTATTTCGTTAAAGTGGGACTTATTCAGTAAAGTGGGACATTAATTAGTATGTGTCCACATGCCATTTCCTAGTACTTAATTAATATTTATTAATATTTCTATCAGTTTTTTAATTTATTTTTTTATATTTCACAATATTATAACACAAAATCATATGAAAAGTTTTTAATTTATAAATTATAAAGTTAAAACTTTAATTTTTTATTGTTGTTATAAAAATGGCATGTGGCCACACACCATAAGTGGGATAATGAAAAGTCCCACTTTAACGAAATAAAGCATTTCTCTAGGAGAGGAGAAAACCATAACAAAGCTACACCTTCGAGCAATATCCCGATCGCACCGATTTGAGACTCAGGAGTGGGGTACCGCCGATGTTGAAGTGCGAAGATCAACTCCATCTGGTTTAGGAATCCGCAAAGCTCCAAACGCTTGCTTGAAAATTTCACCAGGAAACTCACCTTTCATTCAGGAACTTTGCTTGATCCTTGAGCCAAAAGTGAAGCAAGCTCCTGTTGCATGTGAAGAAGGGTCGCCTTCAGCTCGGTATTCTCAGACTAGATTTTTACAAGGACTTCGGCAAAGAAATTAGGATGGCTTGGAGACTCCATTGGCAAAGATGAAAGAAAAGGGGGAAAAAGGCAAAAGTAGTCAAACAATCAAAATAAGCTAAAGCAAAACCAAAAAAACACAATCTGAATCAAACTGTCAAAACCTCTAACAAGATCAAAATTGGAAAATGCAGAAGACAAAGAGAAAAGCTAGTGAAAAAGAAAAAGTGGCCTTAGATTGGCATTGATTTAGATTGTGGAGAAATGGAACAAGGCTAACCTATATATACTATAGGTTGATGAAGCTCCACCACTCTTGGATCGAGGACGGCCTAAATATAGCTGAGGTCGAGGAGGTGCCATGTCATCATTAGGAATGTGGTTCGAGACTCATGAATCGTACAAGAAATCAGAGAGTCAGGAATAAGGAAGTGTCTCGAGAGTTAGGAATAGGGAAGTGTCTCGAGAGTCAAGAATGTGGTCTGCGGGTCAGGAATCCAACGAGAGTTAGGAATGTGGCAAGAATTGAGGGATTTCTGACATTTCATGTAGTGTAATTTAGAGTCTATTTCTTTGAGAGCATTATGAGTGTGGTTTGGAGTGGAGTGTACTTATATTTGTTTTGTGGATGTGGGTTCTTATATTTGAACAATAAGTATGTTTTTATTAGTGTTCTAAGTACCTCAAAGTGAGTGTTTTTGAAGATCTTGTATCAATATTTATACTGCGCTATAAGGTTGGGTTATATGCACATGCTTGTTTCATATCATGAGGCCACCACTAGTAAGCAAAGAGTGGCAAGGTTAAACATCACCAAACTGATATGTCAAATATTCCACCTAACACAATATTTATCCATGTGTAAAACTAATATAAGTTCTAGTAAGAGGAAGTCCTAAACTAATATGTTTTATTTGTACTTAATAGTTTACAAATGTTTTACTTTATAGTTTATTTAGTTTTATTTGTGGTTTTTACATTTAAACTTTATAAGATACTTCAAATATTATTGTGTAGGGTATGCACATTAAATGATCTTTGATTCCAACAAGAAACCCATCCTAGGAAAGCTTAAGATATACCGCTCTAGATCCACTTAACAGCATCCAAAAATGTTAGACAAATTTTGAGATCTAAGCTCCCAAACTTGGTGGTGTTAAGCAAGATGTTGTGACACAGAAAAAGGATCTCCTTATTCCTTGCTCAAATATGAGTGTGTCTATACTCTTAAAAAAGCCCTGGACATAAGGAAAAGAATGCAAGTAAAATCACTCTAAAATTCCTTTCTTACTGCTGGAGACATGACTCCAAACAAGACATCTCCTCTATAGTATCAGGAAAGAGGGAAATATCCATTTTTTCTCTCTCTTTGTTCTCTAGATTTACAGGTTAAGCATGCTTAGAAGACACTCCCTTATCTAGCGTGCCAAAATGTGAACTCTCTCTAAGTGCTCTCACTCCATTATGCTTTGCCTATCACAAACCCTAGAATATCCTCCTATATATATTATAGAATATACTAATGTGCATGGGTGGATCCTAGTTTTCTACCTAGCTTAGGGTATTAGAGTACACATCAACCATTAAGGAGTTGGCACAAGAATGATCTTCAACAAGTTTTGAGATGTTGTGGAGTTTGTAAAGGTGGATTATGGCTCTCAACCTCTCTTGGATAGTCAGATGGAACTTCTTTAGATGCTTCCTATGCTTTGACACATTAGTAAGCTTGTGAGAAGGAAATGCTCGATCAATCGGTCCCAACACAAATAAAAATGGCATATAAGGAGTAGATTCCTCAAATCGTTAGATACAACTCTAGAGTCGGAATAACAGCCTCTCTTGATGACTCTAGGTGTTGAAGATCCATGCATTCCATGGATAGGACTGTCTTGTACTTTGCAACAACACCAACCGTACTCACTCATTGAAGATTTGAAGTTGATGCAACCAAGCCTCAATCTTCTCTAGCATCTTTAGCTTGCTCCACAAGTGTTGGATTAGTTTGTTAGTGTCACCAACAAGCTGCCTCTTTTCCAGTACGTTTGACAAGAGCTCTAATGCACAGATATGCACATTATTGATGAGACAAGGGAAATTGATTCTGGAACATTCTTTTGCATGGCTAACATTGGACTCCATGTGATCCATTCACTCTAGCTTTGGAACCAATATCATTCCAGCACATATACATCAAGAGCTCAACTTGCCCATAGTCAAGAGGATATGAGTGATTGTCAAGACTTTTATGGATTTCCTGGTTGTTAAGATTTTAGGAGGATGTGATGCTACAACTCAAACCTTTATGGCGCTCCTTGGACAAATTCAGCTGGAGAAAATCCATACTCACACATATTAGGACACTAGAGTGATGGAGATTTCTGATGGACAACATGTGGAGAAGCTCTACAATGCTACTGGACACTGTTGTCTTTGTGAATCTCCAACTACGCCAATGGAAGGTTATAATCTTGAGGATGACATCACCTCCTTCATAATGCTTCACTTGGATGAGAGCATTCACCAGGATGAAGATGGAATACTCCTTGATTGGCTTCAAACCATTGGAGATCTACATACTCAATTGAAACTGCTACTCAAATTTCTTAAAGATCTAGTGCCCAAGTTGGTAACCATCAATTAGACAGCATTGCCATAGGCTCTTCCTTCTATGAAAGAGAGCTTTTGGAGGCTTGTCAACATTTAAAGGTTGAAGAATCACACAAAAAACAAAAATCTCCATCTTGTTTATGGAGTGAACACCTCAGCCTCTTTATTTGAGGACTAGGATTCTAGTGAGTCTGCTGTTCTCTCAATAGCTGTAGATCAACTCTTGGATGAGCTTGAGGCCATGGATAATGCCCAAGATGTGGATGACAACACTCTCAATGTTCCAGAAGTTGCTGGGGCAACTTTCAGTGATCAAGATACTATAAACAATATGGAATCATCAGCCTTAATATTGGAGAGACAACTTATTCATCATCCACAATCTGAATTAGTTTGTAAAGAACTAAACTCCTTAAGGTATCATAGGTTAAAGAATCCCAAAATTATGACTAAAATGATAAAGAGTTATCAAATAAGATTGAGATTGAACTTGAAACTAAGAACTCCCACTCCCGAAAGAGAAACCAATTGCAATGCTCTTGGCTCATGTGGAATGGTGCCTCACTTGAGTACTATGTGGCTCATTGGTCCTCACTCCTTCCTAGGGCTTGGACTTTCCTTTTGGGACAAAAGTGGGGGAGTAAAGGTACTTATATTGGGTTGTTAGGCTATAGTCCTTGGGGTCCCAAAGTAAGAGATGCATCCAAGGCTTGGGATTTGGAGGGTCCTATGATTAAATTTTGGATGTTAAAAACCTGTCTAAAGAGAGTGTAGTTAACTTTAAGCCTAGTCTAACCTGAAGAAGGGGATTGGGAAAGAATTTGGGAATTTGTATATATTTGGGTGTTATGATTTCATATTTGTTCCTTGAGTATAGATTTGCTTACCTTTTTGTACCATATCATGTGAGCTTGCTCTTGGGCTCATAGGAAGGATTTGAGTTGTTCCTTTTATATGAGTTTATGCTTGGGCTCGTGAATGAGGCATATTAGCAACTCAAGGCTACATTTTGAGTTAGTAAAATTTATGTTAGCCTATTGGTGGTTCCATGAGTTGTTCTATGTATTATAGGTAAAAGTAAACCTTCCTTGGGTTTGCAATGAATGGCAGATAAGCTAGTTTGTAATTGTTTAGCATGGCACTAGTGGATCTTTCCTAGGCATGATTATAAGTGGATTAATCAAGACTATAAGGACTAGTCTATTGGTTCAAATAGTCATAACTATGCTCTTTTATAAACTTTTATTGGATTATACTAAAGGTAGTACAAATGCAATCTTGAGGTGTAGTCAAAGTTGAGACCGAAAAGATAGTTAACAGGGACAAAATATCAAACATGTAAATCATTTTCTTTTCTTGGAGAGATAATTTGCAATAAGGTGTGAACTCATTACTTATGTTCATATCATGCAATTATCTTGATGCATATTGGTTATGATGGTCTTACAAATGGTGAGTTGTGGGATGGATAGCAATAAAACACTAAACCATTTTATCTATGCTTGCTATTAAAGAGTTAGGTTATAATGCTTAATTCTTTTCCAAGGAATCTTGTTATTACTTCTTAAGTAGGTTGGTGTAGAATTAGTTTTGAGTTTGGTCCAATAGAGAGTGGCATGAGCTTGTATATATTGTGAACAAAGTTGGTGGAGTTTGGTGTTGTAAACCTTTGTTGGCGAGGTGTGTATTTATGTTATATTTTATCAAATAGAGCTAGTATTTGATACTCATATAAACCTTTGAAGTAATAATATAGGCTTGCTCATAGTGTTGTTCAATTAATGATCAAGTTATTGTGATTTTTATATTATGTCCACGTGATTGTGAGCAATATATTTATGAAATTGTTTGGCTAAATGATGATTAAGCCCAAAGTGGTTAGTGGTGAAGATAGTGTATTTGCAAATAGTAGCATTAAAGTAGCTTTGACTTAGTTCTCAATAGTAGTTTATTATGCTAAGCTTAAGTCGGTACCTTGGTTTCTTGAGTTTGCCCATTGAGGTGTTTGAAAACATTATAACATTTATTTGTTATAGCTTGTTGGTTTATCCATTAGCACTTAGAGTAGACTATTGGATGAATGTGTGAAATTAAAGCATTAACATTATTAGCACTTGTGTTAATGGAATGACATTATTATTTTGAGTGATTAGGAGTTTTTACTTAGAGATTGATTTTTTAGTGTTTTAACTTCACATTGGATCTTGAAAGTGATTGAAGAAGAGTGTTAGTGCAATATGGATATCCAAAGATATGGTCTTTATGAAGTCTTGGGTATTCAATTGCATTTTACAGATGTTAGTGTTAGATGTCGGTTTTATGAGCATGATGTTCAATGCTTAGAAATACAGTTAGGTCATGAGAATTTGTGTTGAGGTGAACCTATGTCAAGTTGTAAATAGAAAGAAGTTGATTGAGTCTTGGAAATTTGTATTCCTAGATTGAGAGTTATCTTTTTCTAGGATGAAATTTTTTTTGTAAATTTTCTCGAAGTTTTCCAATAAATAATTTGTTGATCACTTTACTTGAAAACCATTCTATTTTTGTACGCCAATTCAAACTAGGGAAAGGGTTAGAGTTTACTTCGGTTGACTTATACCTTAGTAGGTAATTTGTATGATGCAATCCAAAAAAAATATTAACTTTTGGGGCTAAGGTAATTAAGTTGGATAGAGTCTAGAATTGATGTAAAAAGTGTTTGTTGCGCTTTTCCAGAAAAGTGACCCTTGTGCCTTTCTTTTATGGTGTTATGCTTGGTGGTAATCTACACTTTGCATTTCATTATACTTTATGAGAGTAGTGAGCTTTCATTGATCTTGATTTGGTCTTGATAACCTTACTTCTTGGTTGAGGATGATGATGTCCAACTTAGTTATTTGAAGTTGAAGTGTTAATGCCTATACTATACCTTTGTCTAATAGGAGGTTGTGTACCAATATGAGTCCATTATATGGTTTTTAATTTAGTTTCGGTTGAGTGTTGATCATGCATAACTAGCCCTCTTCAAGGTATTCTCAAAGCTGTTGGCTAAATGTGTTGATGAGCTTGCTGTTGTACGATTAGATTCGAATGGTCATTTAATCTATATTTGTTCATGTCGTATATGAAGTGTTACCTTTTTGTTGGACAAGTATGTGATTAAATGATATAAGTTTAATGTTTGAGTCTTGTGAAGGCAAATTAAAAAGTGGTTGTTAGTTGCTTTACAACTAATGATTGTTTGTAAACTTTATCAAGGACTTTTGATATTTACTTTGTTCAATGATGATTTAGCTGTAATAAGCTTCTTTTACCAAGTGGTGTTGCGGAGGATCGTGTTGTAGGTTTGCATGGTTTTTTTATCTTGGTATGTTGATTCCATCTCTGTTGAAATTATTTGGTTGCATTTAGTTTATGGTGTTGGATTATATTGAGTTTTAGATGTAGTGAATCACTCCTTGATGATGTGTTATATATAATTGAGTATCGTTGAAAGATTAGTCTTGGATACTAAATAATGTATCTTCGACTTTGGTTAGCTTGGTTGCTAAAGAGTTTTGAGTGGTGATTTGTTCTTGCTTTCTTTTAGCTTTGTTTTAGTGTTGTTGGCATTGAGGTGATGCTTTAATATTGATATTAGTGATATTGAGATTAGAGCAAGATGAAATGTCTCACTATAGGATTGATATTGAGTTTCATTAGTCTTAACACAGATAGTGTTGATGAATTTAGTTGTAACTTTTTGTTATTGGCATTCATTTATTTGCTAATTAGCAACTCTATTGGTATTCAGATGAGTTGAATGACAAGTTGAATTAATTGTGTTTTAGATGAGATTATTTAATAAGCTTTATGCTTTATTTCGTTAAAGTGGGACTTTTCATTATCCCACTTATGGTGTGTGGCCACATGCCATTTTTATAACAACAATAAAAAATTGAAGTTTTAACTTTATAATTTATAAATTAAAAACTTTTCATATGATTTTGTGTTATAATATTGTGAAATATAAAAAAATAAATTAAAAAACTGATAGAAATATTAATAAATATTAATTAAGTACTAGGAAATGGGACACATACTTTAAGTTGTATTCTTTAAGTTGTATTCTTTAAGTTGTCTTTTGTAAGTTGTTTGGCATGCTATTTACAATATTTAATAATTAAGTTTTATCATTGAGTATTTTTTATGGTATACTTGCTATTGAATTTTGTTAGATGGTGAATCTTCTATTTTCCAATTATAATGATCTTGGTGGTTTCTATACTATAATTTTGGTTTATCAGATGATAACTTATTTGGAATACTTTTATTTCTAATCTAAAATTTATTCATTAATAGTTACATCTTTAAGATATCATTGTATATGACTTTGATATTGTTTATCTCTTGATTTTTGGGTTTGGGCCAATATAGGTAGACTAACTTCGGCACTTCGTGTGTATAGTGAAATCATTATAAATTTAGCTTATGGATGTATTGAGGAGGATATTATGGGTTGTACCATAATTTATTTTTTAATATTAGTATTTATTTATGTAAGACTTGTAATCATTATTAGTTGAGACTTAGCTATAGGCTTCTTTGAGCTTTTGGTTTTTTGAGGTCAAACTTGTTGTTTCATTTGTTAGGAGTTGTTAAGGAAGGTATTTTTGGTTAATTAGTTTCAATGTTAAAGTTAGTATTTACATCTAACAAATATTAATGATGATTGACTATCATCTAGGATAGTTGATTATCCTTATCAAAGTTTTGTGTGATTATTATTAATGTTTAATGATTTGCTATTTTTTGGGATGGTGGATTCTTTTTTTTATAATGATTATGCATCTCTCTATTGATGGGATGATTAATGACTTTTCATGATAGTTAGTATTCTCTTGATGACTTATGGCTTTTTGTATTACTACATGTTCTTTGTGGTTTGCTCTAAATTGGTTTTTTGGGTTTAAGACATCAGTAAAGTGCTGTTGACGCTTGCTTATAAAACTTGAGTTTCTTAGTATAGTTGACTAAGATCTATTTAGATTGGTTGGTGGGATAATTGGCATGAATAAGTGTTTGTTTGATTTACAACATTCATTCTATTCTGTTGATTATTTCTAAAGTTCGATCTATTAGATTTAGATGTTGTTTCTCTCAAGTGATACATTTGTGAGCATTTTACTTGCCAATTGATGATACTTTGTATTCTTTAAGTTGTCTTTTGTAAGTTGTTTGGCATGCTATTTACAATATTTAATAATTAAGTTTTATCATTGAGTATTTTTTATGGTATACTTGCTATTGAATTTTGTTAGATGGTGAATCTTCTATTTTCCAATTATAATGATCTTGGTGGTTTCTATACTATAATTTTGGTTTATCAGATGATAACTTATTTGGAATACTTTTATTTCTAATCTAAAATTTATTCATTAATAGTTACATCTTTAAGATATCATTGTAAAGCTCTATTTCGTTAAAGTGGGAATTGTCATTATCCCACTTGTAAAATAAGGTTCTCTATCACTGTCGCTCCAAGCCGTTTTGCAAGGTCCCCTCGAACATACGGTTTCTTCTCCCTAGTTTCCATACTGCAAGAGATGGGGTGCACTGCATATGTGTGCGTGTTCGCTGCAGTTTTAATCGGCGAGTCATCGATGATGAGGATTTCACTTGAGCTAGCAGTCCGGTTCATCACTACAGCCTCTGGCTTGACGAAGATGGGCTTGCTACCCCTCACATGGACCATAGTCAAGCAATCCTCCTGGGTTAGGAGAAAGTCAAATGGTAATATTACTCGCGTCTGATCGTGCATCATCTGTAGCAACGTTAATGCATTGTGGCGCATCATGGATGTCCAAACTCCCAATTGCAAATTGAACCCGGCCCTCTGTTTTAAGTGTCGCATGGTCATTATTAGATCCCACAGTTTCTCCCGTGTGATTAATGTGAATCTGTCTCTTTTGACCAACTTGCGACCGCAGGCTTTGGAGGGTGCAATGACATTCGAGGACGAGCCACGCTCATGGGAGAAAAGGACACCGTTCAGATCAAAAACGATACAGTACCTTCGCCGTGACTCTGAAATGAAATGTGTCAGCATAAAAAATGGTACAAGTCAATTTTACCATCTACAATATTAGCGAATGTTGCTCCCGATGGTCGTTGAGAGGGTTTTGGTCGAGGAAACGTGAAGGGCGGAAATACTCTCCTCTGCAATGTGGGGTCAATCACATCCGATGGCGTGTGGGCACATGCCATTTCAACTGTAGACTCTGGTACAACTGGCTCAACAGTGGCATGGGGTGGTTCCGATGGCGTGTGATCACACGCCATTTCAGCTGGTGCCTCCGTTGGCAAAGTGGACATGACCGAACAGGCAGCAGGGGCGGTGTAGGGAGGTTCCAACAGCGCGTAGTCAGACGATTGGGCACACGTTGAGTCCGTTGGAAATGAGGATATGACCGGCTCGGCGGCTGGGGCGGCCTCATGTGGGTCCAATGGCGCCTGGTCACCGTCAGTTGGATACGTGGACAAGATTGACTCAGTGGTATGGGCAGCATCAAGTGGAGCGTGGTCAGCTTGCTTGGCGTTGATATGGATAGTAGCCTCCACCAGCTCTGATGACTCTTGCAGCCAAGTAGAGTCCACTGGCGGATCCATATGCATGTCCAAATATCTCCCTTCGATTGAGATGGTATCCTCCCGTGCTACTAAAAACAAACTCATTAGCACATTGAATTGACTATACTGTATTTACCATCAACTGCTATTGAGGAACTAGGACCGATATCACTTGGGCGCACTGCTGATTCTGAAGGATTGGACATACGTTTTGACCCTTGCTTGGCACTATCCTTCCTTGACACTAAAGGCTAGAGTTTGTAAATTCAACTGAATAATCTCTACTTACCATTTGCTCTGCGACCTACATGGACAATGTTAGAAATGGTAAAAGGTTAGGAATGGATGTACTATTATTTACCTGATGGTTTGTCTTGTATGACCTTCCTCCGCTGCTCTTTGGCCACCTCAGGCTGGCCATCGTCGTCATCATTGTCGTCGTCGTTATTGTGATCGTCACCATTGTGAGGACCATCCAAGTCCTCTTCGTCCTCCTCTTCTTCGTCCTCCTCTTCTTTGTCCTCCTCTTCGTCCTTCTGCTCTTCCTGCTCATTATCTTTCTCTGGCTCCTCATCCCCCTCCTGCATTTCTTCCATAGGCTGCTCAGGCTGGATTGCTTGTTCTTCCAGGACCATCTTGGGAAAATCATCTGGCCGAGTCTCCATCTCAAAATACAAGACATCCATAGCCTGTTTTAGTGCGTGACCTAGGACCGTATCCTCACCCGACTGTCTTAACATGGTTTCTGCACGTTCTTGCACCCTTCGAAGACGACGAGATGAGAAAAATGTGGCCCTGACTTGAAAAGCTTCCCTCATCCATTGTACCTCTCCATTAAGATTGGGGAAGGGGAGTCCGCCATAGGAATCTGAGTCAGAGGTGGTGACTGCCTGCTTTCACTCAGCCCTTGATCTGCAATGAATGGCATGAGCACACACGCCATAACCGCGAGGCATTACCTATCATCTTTTCGTTGCCCTTCTTCCTTTTCGAATCAAACGTCTCTGATCTCGACGACTGTCCAACGTGCTTTCGCTTTTTATGACCACTTGTAGCGCACGTGGTTTTGACCCTTT
Organism: Selaginella moellendorffii; assembly: GCF_000143415.4. Lineage (NCBI taxonomy): Eukaryota > Viridiplantae > Streptophyta > Lycopodiopsida > Selaginellales > Selaginellaceae > Selaginella > Selaginella moellendorffii. The sequence continues at coordinate 330,097 of NW_003314333.1, forward strand.
ATCCTATGGTGATTTACCATAGGATAACACCACGAAGCGGAACCTAAACCCTCTTTGTGCCACGTGACAGATGCCATGTGTCACATACCACGTGTCCGTGCCACGTGTCCATAGGAACCCGAGGTTCAGGGCCTTGGGCCACTGAACGAAGGAACGGTGCCAAACTCCCAAGCGTGACGCCAAGGAGTGATGAAACCGGACCACGGAGCAACTCCCGAGCATATAGCCCAAGGAGCGAAGGGACAGGAGCCCGGAGCGACTTGGAACAGTCCTGGAGCAACCAGCATACCAATGCCAGGACCAGCACGCAAAACGGAGCCAAACGGAGTCTGGCGCTATTTCGGCATACCGGTGGCCTAACGTGAGGATATGGGTACTCCACCAACTAGCATGGAATGGAACTTGGGCTTAGACCCAAGCCGGACGCAGAACAAGGACAGGCACGCAAGCGGGAGCTAGACTATGCCTCAGGTTGGTCGGCCATGCCCGACCTACCCACTATCCCTACTATACATTTGGAACCCCCCATAGCCCCCCCCCCTTGAGGAACACACGCTTTGGGCTTTCACCCCAAGCCTCCCTTAGTATCAGGAGTTAGTCTCTGGGACAAACTCGAAACTTACTAAATATGGAATGTCCCTAGATTGTGAATTTGCACACGGGACGAACACCATTGTGTTCGGGCCGATCTCTACATTCTGTAGATGTGCCAAATGAGCGAATCTAAACACTTTCCATAAATAGCATTTGGGACCGAAATGAGACTAACACAAAGGGCATGATAGCGAGGGTGTTTGGCAGACACGGTAAGCTATCATGTAGCGATATTGAGGGACTAATCTCAATACGCGAGGGTTCTTGTCACTAGCAAGTGCAAGACAAAACGAGACGAGAACTCCTTACCGGGCTAAGTATGCTTAGCTAATAACACGTAGGAATTCCGTCCTTATGTTCGTCCGGTCTAAGTACACTCGAAATGCCCAGTTAACTCCACTAGCACAAGAGGGACTGATAAAGGGTCCAACAATACCGACCTCCTGCCATCGTGGCAGTAAGGTAAGAGTGTCCGTAAGGACTGGCCGACAGGTAACTTTCGATACCCGAAGTCACATTCGCGACACTCTCCCCCCCTTGGGAAGATCGACGTCCTCGTCGATGCACACTCGAGTCTAGAATACCGCCAAGGAAACAACTCTCGAAAAAGTTCACGGTACTCACACTATGTGAGAAATGCACCAACTTAAATGAGTTAGGGGGCAACCTCTTTGTCTAACGCGGATGCGCTACCAGCTCAGACACCTTCCGGCCGTCGCCGACAAGGAAATGACCAACGGAGTCAGCCACCCCTGCTGCTCTGGGAGTCACCCAGCTTACAAAAGTGTGATATGCCCTGCCCGCAGGGACATAGAGAGAGAAGCCAGAGGCCCCAACCCTCCTGAGCAAAGAAACCAAACCCGTCGGTAAGGTTTAGATTGACTACTGTCAACAGGCAGTTTAGAGTTGTTTACACGGTCACGCCCTTTCACGGAACAAGGAACATCGACAGAGAGGCGGGTTATGTGACCAGTCGACAGTAGCTACCCCATGACTAGAGATTTCACCATGCACACGAAGTGCCGAAGCCAATCTGCCTATACTGGCCCAAACGCAAAGATCAATGGATGGACAATATCAAAGTCAGAGACAATGATATCTGAGAAGCTTAATGACTAGTGATTATATCTTAGAGTAGAACACAAAAGTATTCTAAGCAAGTTATCATCCGATAAACCAGTAGTATTGTAGATAGGAACCACCAAGATCATCATAATTTGGCAAACACAGGGATGACCATCCAACAAAATTCAATAGCTAGTATATCATCAAGGAAACTCAATGATGAAACTTAACTATCGAAGATAGTAGATAGTAAGCCAACAACTTACTAGAGAGAACTCAAAGAACACAAAGTATCATTAACTAACAAGCACAATGCTCGCGAATGTATCACCCAAAGGAAATAACATCCAAATCTATCAAAACTAACTCGAGCAACAATCAACAGAAGAAAATGAATGTGGTAAGACCAACAAACACTCATTCTTGCCAACTATCACAAAAGCCAATCTGAATAGATCCCAGCCAACAATACCAAGGAACTCAAGTTGCCTAAGCAAGTGTCAGCAACATCCTACTGACGTCTCAAACCCAAGAGACCAATCCGGAGCAAACCACAAAGAACATGTGGTATTGCCAAAAGCCAAAAGCCATCAAAGAGAACAACCAACTATCATGAAAGATCGTCAATTAGCCCATCAATGTAGTGATGTATAATCATCGTTGAAGAAAGAATCTACCATCCCGAAGAATAGCAAATAATTCCAAACCAACAATAATCAAGCAAAACTTGTGATAAGGACAATCAACTACCCTAGATGATAGTCAATCATCACCAATGATTGCCAGATGCAAAATACTAACTTCAACATCGAAGCTAATGAGCCAAAATGCCTTCCCCCAACAACTTCAAACAATTGGAACAATGAGCATAAAACTCAAGGAACCGAAAGTTCAAAGAAGTCTATAGCCAAGTCTTGTCTAACAATGATCACGAGTCACATAGAAGCTAACTTCAATGCTAAAGAAGAAATCATGGTGCAACCCACAATATCTTCCTCAACACATCCATAAGCTAAACTTTATAATGCGAAAGCTAATGAAGAGCATGTCTGCATCAATCCAAAAGCCAAGCATAATGAAGTTATGCTCAACAAGTGATCATCTAATCGATCCTCCATGAATCCATCTGTAGCAAGACGTCGCTCATATCGTAACAAGCACAAGGGGAATCATCAATGATCAATATATTCCAATTCAAACCCAATAAGGATTCAAACTTTCCAATATTGATCACTAACTCTTTCGCTTGTAGAGTTAGCATAGTCCACAACTAAATTACTTTTTAAGGAAAAGCTAAAGCTCAACCTCTACTAAATAATCCCGTCTAGTACACAACTAACTCAAACTTGCCACTTAGCTTTGTTTGAACGTCAATGCAGTTGCTAACTAGCAATTGCACGAATGCCAACAACACAAAGCTACAGCCAATCATCAACACTATCTTCATCAAGACTAATGAAACTCAATATCAATCCTAAGGATAGACATCTCATCTCACTTGAATCTCAACATCAATAATATCAATGACAAGGTATCACTTCAATGCCATCAACACCAGAACAAAGCTAGAAGAAAGCAAGAGTGAATCACCACCCAAAACTTCCTAGCAACCAAGCTAACCAAAGTCGAAGATACTTAGTTAGTATCTGAGACCAATCCTTTAGCAATACTCAATTTCAGATAACACATCATCAAGGAGTGAATCACCACATCCAGGACTCAATGAAATCCAACACTATAGACCAAACGTAGCCAAATGATATTGACAAAGGAATTAACATGCCAACATGGAAAACTCATGTATGTCTAATGACACGATCCTCCGCAACACCATCCAGTAAAGTAAGCTCATCACAGCTAAATCATCATCAAGCAAAGCAAGTGTCAACGGTCTTTTTGACAAAGTCTATAAGTAATCACTAGTCGCAAAGCAACTAACAATCGCCCTTCAACTTGCCTTCACAAGACCCGAACACTAACTCATGTCATCGAGTTACATACTTGTCCAACATGAACATAATACCCCAGGTACGAGATAAAAGTTCATAGACAAGCACAAACTAAATAACCACTCGAATCCAACTCAACCGCAATAAGCTCACTAATGCATTTAGTCAATAGCTCTGAGCATGCCTTGAAGAGGCTAGCTATGTGATCAACACTCAGTCGAAACTAAAGTGAAGACCATGAGATGGACTCATATCGGTACACAACCTCCTCATAGACAAAGCTATAGTACGGGTACCAACATCTCAACCTCAAACAACTAAGTTGGACATCACCATCCTCAGCCAAGGCGCAGGGCCACCAAGACCAAGTCAAGATCAGTGAGAGCTCACTACTCTCATAGAGTCTAACGTAATGCAAGGTGCAAACTATCACCAAGCACAACGCTACAAAAGAAAGGCACAAGGGTCACCTTTCTTAGAAAAGCGCAACAGCCACTTTTCTACACCAACTCTAGACTCTATCCAACTCAATTGCTTTAGCCCCAAAAGTTACCATCCCTTTCGGGCCGCATCATACAAACTACCTACTAAGATCTAAGCCAACCGAAGTCAACTCCAACCTCTTCACTAGTTTGTACTGGCTTTCGAAAATGGAATGGTTTTCGGACAAAATGATCAATAGATCAGCCATTGGAAAAGTCTAAGAAAATTTGTGGAAAATTTCCATCCTAGAGAAAGAATGACTCTCAGTCTAGGATTGCAAACTTTCAAGACTCAACCAACTTCATCCTACAAACAACTTCACATAGGTTCACCTTAACACAGATTCTTATGACCCAATAGCATGCTTAAGCATCGAACATCTTTGCCCATTTTCCTGACATCCAACTCCGACATCTGCAAAGTGCAAAATGAACATCCAAGGCTTGATCATGAAGACCACATCTTCGGATATCCACATTGCACTAACACTCTTCTTCAACCACCTTCAAGATCCAATGTGAAGCCAAAACACTAACAAGAAAAATGACATGGAAAAATCAAGGTCCAAGGAAAATTCCTCATCACTTGAAATAACAATGCCACTTCCACTAACACAAGTGCTAGTGACGTCAATGCCCCAACTCCACATCTTCTCCATCCAACAATCTACTCCAAGTGCTAACGGATCAACCGACAAGCTTATAGCAAATGAATGCTACAACCCTTTTCTAACACCTTAGTGGGCAAACTTAAGGAAACAAGGTACCAACTTAAGCTTAGCATAATGGACTACCATTGAGAATCCAGTCAAAGCTACTACAATGTTACTTCGTGCAAGTAGACTAGCTTCTCCATCCACCACTTTGGGGGTTGATCATCATTTATCCAAGCAACTTCGTAAACACATTGCTCATTATCACATGGATATGATATATAATCACAATGACTTGATCATCAATCGAGCAACACTACGAGCATCACCCATGTCACTACTACAAAGGTTTACGTAAATATCAAGTGTCAACTCAATTCAATAAAATGTAACATAAATGCTACACTCCCCTGATAGAGGTTTACGACACCCAACACCACTAACTTTTGTTCACAACACGGACAAGCTCATGCCACTCTCTCTTTCCGACCAAACTCAACACTAATCCAACACCAAGCTATTCAAGGAGCAATAGCAAGGTTTCCTGAAAAAGAATTGAGCATTGCAACCCAAGTCTTCCAATAGCAAGCCTAGACAAAATGGTATAACGTTTCACCGCTATCCATCCCATGACTCACCACTTGTAAGACGATCATTTCCAACATGCATCAAGGTAGGGACTCTTGATTGCATAATGTGAACACAAGCAATGAGTCACACCTCGTTGCAAATCATCTCTTCAAGAGGAGAAGATGATTTACGTATTTGATCCTCCGTCCTCGATGACTCTCTTTTCGGTCTCATCTTTGACCAAACCTCAAGCTTGCTTTCGCACTGCCTTCAGTTCAATCCAAGAAAAGTTTATGAGAGAGCACGGCAATGATTACTTGAACCAATAGACTATTCCCTACAGTCTTGATTGATCCAATTATAATCATGCCTAGGAAGGATCCACTAGTGCCGTGCTAAACAGCTACGGACCAGCCTATTTGCCACTCATAGCAAACCCAGGGAAAATTTACTTTCACCCATGGTACATGGAACAACTCACAGAACCAACGATAGGCTAACATTAATCCTGCCAACTCAAAGTGTAACCTCGAGTTGCTAATGTGCCTCACTCACGAGCTCAAGCTCAAACTCGTGCAAAATGGTACACCTCAAATCCATCCTATGAGCCCAAGAGCAAGCTCATATAATCTAGAACGAAAGGTAACCAAAACCTATCCCAAGGAACGATTGCGAAGTCTTTGCACCCAAACGTGTACCCACTCGGATCATCGTTTTCATCTCTGCGTATGCAACAAGACTAGTTGCCCAATCTCATTGAATATTACTCGCTGAGACTCATTCTCTGATACCAAATGTAGCGCACGTGGTTTTGACCCTTTATCCTATGGTGATTTACCATAGGATAACACCACGAAGCGGAACCTAAACCCTCTTTGTGCCACGTGACAGATGCCATGTGTCACATACCACGTGTCCGTGCCACGTGTCCATAGGAACCCGAGGTTCAGGGCCTTGGGCCACTGAACGAAGGAACGGTGCCAAACTCCCAAGCGTGACGCCAAGGAGTGATGAAACCGGACCACGGAGCAACTCCCGAGCATATAGCCCAAGGAGCGAAGGGACAGGAGCCCGGAGCGACTTGGAACAGTCCTGGAGCAACCAGCATACCAATGCCAGGACCAGCACGCAAAACGGAGCCAAACGGAGTCTGGCGCTATTTCGGCATACCGGTGGCCTAACGTGAGGATATGGGTACTCCACCAACTAGCATGGAATGGAACTTGGGCTTAGACCCAAGCCGGACGCAGAACAAGGACAGGCACGCAAGCGGGAGCTAGACTATGCCTCAGGTTGGTCGGCCATGCCCGACCTACCCACTATCCCTACTATACATTTGGAACCCCCCATAGCCCCCCCCCCTTGAGGAACACACGCTTTGGGCTTTCACCCCAAGCCTCCCTTAGTATCAGGAGTTAGTCTCTGGGACAAACTCGAAACTTACTAAATATGGAATGTCCCTAGATTGTGAATTTGCACACGGGACGAACACCATTGTGTTCGGGCCGATCTCTACATTCTGTAGATGTGCCAAATGAGCGAATCTAAACACTTTCCATAAATAGCATTTGGGACCGAAATGAGACTAACACAAAGGGCATGATAGCGAGGGTGTTTGGCAGACACGGTAAGCTATCATGTAGCGATATTGAGGGACTAATCTCAATACGCGAGGGTTCTTGTCACTAGCAAGTGCAAGACAAAACGAGACGGGAACTCCTTACCGGGCTAAGTATGCTTAGCTAATAACACGTAGGAATTCCGTCCTTATGTTCGTCCGGTCTAAGTACACTCGAAATGCCCAGTTAACTCCACTAGCACAAGAGGGACTGATAAAGGGTCCAACAATACCGACCTCCTGCCATCGTGGCAATAAGGTAAGAGTGTCCGTAAGGACTGGCCGACAGGTAACTTTCGATACCCGAAGTCACATTCGCGACACCACTGTCAGTTTGAGCTTGGCTGGTGCTTGCCTGTTTTGCCTTTGAAGAAGTTTCTCCTGCAAGGAATGGCATGAGACCACACGCCATTGCAAATATAATTTGTACCTCCTTTTTTCCTATTGCTTGTCTGTTTGTCCTTCTTCGATGCGCCACCAGTGCGCTTTTCAGTCCTCGTGTCTGAATATTCACAACGATCTATAATCAAAATGGCGTGAGGCCTCACGTGACCTTACCTTGTGCAGGTTGTGAGCTCGGCCCAACATGGGTATCTTCAACAGTAGCTGTTAACGCCGTTTCAGCATCTGGGGGTGGCCACGCTCCTGCATACAGAGCTTGTGAGATAACATTTAAACTTAAAGTGTGTACTCACCAGGTTCGCAGAGAAGATACTGTTTTTCTTTGGCAACTGTAATTATATGCTCCATTGAAGTCACCTCTTCAATGGAGTTTGTCACCGCAACACACGGGACACCCTTGAGTAGTGCGGCTCGAAAGAATAGTCCGCCGCAGTTGTACTCGACAACGCATTTGCCCTTGGAGTCGGAAGCAGGTGACCCACCCGCTATTGCGTTGAAGACCCAGCTGAGCATTTCCCATGCTGCACCTAGAGCTTTCTTTGGATTCGAAAGCTCCATAGCCGTCTTCAGTTCCTCAGGCACGGGTAAATTGACCTCCCTCAGATCAATTCGATTGGCCTTGTCGAACGAAGCTGGGAAGTCACTCTAGTCCCACTCTGCTGCAGGACCAATAACAAGGGCGAGTGTGAAGATGCGGACATTCGTCAGTATCTTCTTCTTAGCCATTATCCCATGGATCTCCCGCATCTCCTTGCCTTTCAACCGACCCTTCACCTCGTTCAAGGCCTTCCAGAACTTGTGATAGGATTCGGAGTTGTAGATCATATAGTGGACTGAAGATTCCACCTCCGCAAGTCCCACCATTAAGTCAATGATGGAGCTGACTTCGTCTGCATGAGTGATCTCCTCGTTTGTGAAGTCCATCACACAAAAGATGTTCTTTACCTGCTCATCTCCGCGGGAAACGATGCTCCTCCACCTTTGATCCTCATCCGAATTCAAGTATACCCGGTAAGGTTCTCGATAGGCCTCTGCTACGGGGTCGAGCTGTTTCTGAAGCCGGCGGTCGACATCAATCTTAATGAAATTTGGATACTGATCCAACTTCTCAGCTTTACTTTTCATGGCATCCCGCAGCAGATCGATGAACTTGGGGGCCCCCTTCACGTACTCGTCGATGTCTTCATTTGACAACTCCAGCGCTTCCATCATCTCTTGCGTGGTGTCGATGCTCACCCTCTCCACGGCCACTTGCTCCAAGATCCAATCCTTCAATAGCGCACGAGCTCTCAGAGTCGTGCACAAGTCCTCGTATGTCACAATATGGCCGGGAGTCATTTTGGTCTTGTTGAAGACTACCTCACCACGTAGAAGAGCATTAGCCACTGTCAGAAGGTCGTCGTCGTCTAGAGACCGCGAGAAACGCAAGGCGTTGAGCTTCAAATCATTGGGCTTCCGGCCGTCCTCCACACCTATTGAGTTTGGCAACTCCCCGTCATGGTACCTCCTCAGCACATCTACCCATTTGTCAAAAACAACTTTTGTCGCGAGTAGAATGTTATGGATGCTGAGTGTGTCATTGACCCCCAGTGTTTTCGAGAGAAGACTCGAGAAATCCTGCAATGGAAATGGCGTGAGGCCACATGCTATGCCACATACAACGAGGCTTACCTGCCAGGCGCTAGTTGCTAGTGCACGTCCTTGTCCTAGTTTTTGTGGCTTCTTCAGTTGAACCCAGAGCTTCTGTGTTCGTGCCAATGTCTCGTGCAGACCCGATTTGTAGCACGTTTCTTGCTTGACATTCTGCGCGTGGGAGATGTATATGATAGATCGGAGGGGCGAGTTGCCTTTTATCAGGCGGACAACTCTTGTCTTGAAGACTTTCTTCACCTCCTCGCCCACCATAATATCCACAACTATCTCTTGCATCGCCAAGCTAGAATGCTGCCCGGAGACGGCATAGAACCGGATGTTCTGATCGTCCAACACCTTCCTATTGATCAAGTCTGGAAACCTCGTCTCGCCCTTCATTGTTCGGTAGTAGGGGATCACGTCTGCGATGTTAGGTGTTACTGGACTTGCCAGCATCTTCTGCTTCAGTTTCTCCACCCACTCATCAGATACTAGCCTGTGGTTGTATTTGCTTTGGATGTCGATACGGCTCATGTCAATTGTATATACTTTGTTGGAATAGTAACAAGTACTATTATCTGCGACGATTTTTGCTGCCTCTTCTTGCTCTTTCTGCTCTTTGCGGCTCTTCTTTTTGGTGGGTGTAGTGTTCGAACCCGAGGCAATGGCATCACTGAGTAGCTTCTTTTTTGGAGCAGGAGAGTCGGACGTCGGCTTGAGCTTGACCACCCTTTTCTGCTTCGAGGTAGTTTCCAGATCGACCCCCTTCCCCTTTGCTTGGCAAACTGGAGTCACTCTCAACGGCTCAATGTTGGAATATAGTTTTTGAACATCGCCGTAGGTGAGGTCCGTGGATTCCATGTGATCTTCATAGACCCGCAGCGTCTTTGAAATTGTGGGCCTCCTGGACAACCTCTCCCTAGCTCCCTCTAGGAATTCCTCATAGCCGCTGCCCCCCTCCAGGAAGCCGCTAGGATGTGCAAGGTGGATCTTGAAGGCAGACGCTGTCTCTACCACAAGTGCCAGTCCATATTCTTGCATGGAACTGCATGGAGTGTCTGTCACTTGGATGAGGATCCCCATGCATTCTTTTCTCCCACCATCTGTGTTGTACAACCTCAGATCCTCGCCTTCCATCCCGAAAGTCCAACTGGTGAGCTCCTCCCCCTTCTCTGCATCCACATTGACAGTGGCTGGAAGAAGAACGCAATTCCTCGCCTGTTCAAAAATGCACAACAATTAGAGCTGACAGATGAAAAGCTAGTAGCTGGAAATAACGTGAGGCCACACGCCATTCACCACTGCATCAGATGTCTTGAGGCTGCATCCTAAGATGGCGTGAGGCTACACGCCATCTGTAACCGGACTGCACTCGAGAGCCCAATCGGTGCATGCCAATGTTGCTACTGAATGGCATGTGGCCTCATGCCATTTTCTACTTAGCCTAAAAGACTTACCATTTGAAGCCGAATGGAGGTGTGACAACCGGACTCGCTGGCGAATGTGCACTGTGTGTGCAGCGGATCGTAGCAGCAAGGCTACTCTGCCACTTACAGTTGGAGAGTGGCGCTGAAATCTCCCAGGACGCCCAGTGGGCTGCGTGTGGGTGGCGGAGTGGGCGGCGGAGTTGGCGGCGAAGTTACAAACTGGGTGTGTCTTGAAGTGGACGCCAATACATACGAGCGCGATGCGAGCGCAAGTGTGATGCAAGTGCAAGTGGACGCCGATGCACACGAGAAACCTGTAGAGAAGTGGGAGCGCGAGTGGGAGCGCGATGCGAGCGCGAGTACGAAGCAAAATGCAAAACCTAACCTCACACGCGCGAAATGTCACGACGGTTGGTAATCCCGCCACGTCATCATTCCTTGGGCTTGGGCGCCACCATTAATTTCTGGATCGGCGCGCGCATGCGTGAAATCCAAAAGAAATCCGCAACATCATCATTCCTCGGACTGCATGCACGCGAAATCCAAAAGAAAGATCATGATTGGGATATCATTTAATACCCTCGCTATATTTATACCATGCATGATTGGATATTCCAAAGCATCTTGTATTTCCAAAAATGCCAGATGTTCAGCTAAATAAATTGTCAGAGGATTTGATGTGACGTTCAAGCGTGTGGGCTCATGCAATTTTGATCCCAAAAAATGCACCAAAAAATGCTTGGCGTCATCTGGCATTATCTCTTGAATGGCGTGGGGCCGCATGCCATTTTCAGGAGCACATAGGAGTATATTCCTAGAATATTCTGACACGCGCGAGATTGTTTTGAGTTTCCTGGAGATCCAACCGTTAGATCACAACTAGATTTTACAGAATGGTATACAATGTCCTTCTTGATGACCCTACAAAGAAGCATCTCGATCGGACACCACATGAGACCACACGAGCCTTACAATCTTTCAGGGGCATTTGCCATAGATCCGACCGTTATTTTGCTCCAAGATTCTACAGTTTGGTGTGCATTAACCTTTCCATCAACACTGCAAAGGGACATCACAATCAGATGCGGGATCACAAGAAACCAACTTCACTAACTCTGGTTTCACCAAGATCTACGTAAGGAGTTATGAAATGAAAGGACCCTCTCTATTGAAATGTGTTTATGGTCCTAGGGGCATTGTGACATATCAAAGGATTTTGCATCAAGTTCTGTATTTGCATGTTTATCAAGCTACTGAATTGCTAAACCCTAAACCCTAAACCCTAACACTAAACATGTGGCAAATGCTGCGTGAAGAAAGATGCCCTTTCTGGGCAAATGCTGTAAGAGGCAGATTCCGAGCAGATGTATCTCAGGCCAGCGAAGGGGACAAACGAAAGCTAGCTATAAACATGATGCAAATAGATGCAAATAGATTACTAGGCTGGTCCTGCGAAAATCAAAAACCATAATTGAAAACATTGAAAATGCAAAAAGAAAGGTTTATAATATTTTTGAATTTTAAGCAACCAAATGAATGTAAGTAGGGCATGTGTTTGTAAGTTTAAAAATGCCTCAACCACTTAAATTCCCAAGTAAATAAAGCTGTTTCTATTTTTGGTACAGGTAAACTTTATAGCGTGTGGGCTCATGCAATTTTGAACCCAAAAATGCACCAAAAAATGCTCGACTAGCATTATTCTTTGAATGGCGTGTGGCCTTATATTGCCATAAATGGACGTACACACACAGCATAATTATTCCTTTACACGGCGAATAATCTTGGCGCGGATCGCTGACATGGCATGGCAAAGTTCGAATCACTGACATGGCACAGCTGGATCGAGGCAAGGACATGATGTGACAAAGTTCAACCTCCGACAACAAAGTCTAGAAGCTACTCAGTTTGAAATTTGTCAGAGGAATCATAAGATCTGGTTTGTCAGAGGATTTGATGTGATGTTCAAGCGTGTGTTATTTTTGAATTCTCGAACTCATTCCTAGGTCTATCATTTTTGTGCGCCGTGTTCTTGGTTCCGCTGAGCGCAGTGAGCGCTGCTTATGTAAGCGGCGTTGTGAGCTGTGGTTTATGCGTCTACAAGCGGTTGCGGCATTGCGAGCGCCATTGCGAGCGGCAGTTTATGCGAGTGGCAGTTTGTGCGAGCGGCGCTACGAGCAGTTGCGGTGTTGCGAGCGGCGCTACGAGTAGTTGCGGTGTTGCGAGCGGCACTGTCTTTGGTGTGGCTACCGCTTCCTCTTGATATTCGGCACTTGTGCTTCCTAGTATGTTCACCATGGAATGGTTTAGGACCACATTTAGAAATGGCATGAGGCCACATGCCATCTTGGGCCCTTGCAATTTCATGGCTAGCGTATTGTCATGTATGTTTTTACTTGCCTGCAGCTGTGTGTATATCAAGATGGCATGAGGGCTCATGCCAATTTTGTGAATGCGAAATTTCACGTGGGTGTCAATAGCATGTTTGAATAATGGCATGTGGCCTCATGCTATTTGGTATGTTATGATTTAGGCCATTCTCCAATCATTTTTTGTATGGTCTTAACTTCTTTTCTGCACTTTCAGAATGGCCTTCAGGGTTGGGGAAAAGGTTTACATTTTGAATGGTGGGAAGAGAGTTGTATGGATCGGAACTTTGTTATACACTGTCAAACGCTTGGGGAAGGCAATGCTGCTGTATCAGTAGAGACTGTCTTCGATGGGAATGTGGTCGCTATTGAACGAAGAGAGATGGTCGTCGGGGTAAATGTTGTTGTTGCCTTGAAAAATCTGTAGAAGAAAGCAGATGTTGGGGATAGCGCAAGTGCGACACATGTTCCCTCCGTGGATCTTAAGAACCGTGCTACATGGATTCAGGCAAAGGTGTTTCTAAACAACCCCGAGGGGGAGGTGGTAGCTGAGGGCTTAGCCACAGTTGTCGATCCAAGAGATGCGGTTGCTAATCAAGAATTGGGCTGGGATGATATTGGAGTTGCGATTTTAGAGGTTGTTGACACAGAAGAAAACAGTCTGACTATTGGAAGCATTGTGCGGTGGAAATTGAGGCATTTAGTGTTTGAGAATGTGAAGGATTCACAATCAAACACCACTACAACTGATGACAGAACATCTCTTCATGGGAAAAGAAAGTACACCTTCCTACAGCGCAGCCAAAGGGATCTGAGCAACGAACCGAAAAGGTAGAAAATGGTGATGGAGGTTCGAATGGTCTCGACAGTTGCTTGTTGCAAGAGGAGGTGCTGTCAACATGCTGATTGGGATGCTATTGAAGAGGAGAGAGCAAGATACAAGACATTGTCCTGGAAGGCAGCTCACAATTTTGTGTATGAGGCATTACGGTCATCTGTTGATGCTTCAGAACATCAGGTGGGGGGCATGGTCTTCCAGAGGGGTTTGGTCTGCATGAAGGCATGGAGAATCATTTATGGAGTCCCTCGAAGCACATTCTACAGAATCAAAACTGAGTTCGAGGAACAAAGGGTTCAACAGGCAGTCCATGGGAACAACGGTACGCACAAAACCAGGGGTCATGTTGTATATGGAGAGGCAATCTTCAAGAGGTTTGTTGAGACATGTAGCGAGCAGCAACCATATAAAACCCGCCTCTTGGAAGATGGAACACAAGACACCCAACGAGTTCTCCCTTCCATGTATACCAAGGGGGCCATATTGGAAGATGTGAATCGGGAACTCCAGAGTAATGGCTACAGGCAGCTGAGCCAATCTAGATTTAGTAGATTGTGGAGCAACAGGTTCAGGGATGTGAGTATAGGAAAGTACTCCAGCTTTTCAAAGTGTGACGAGTGCACTGCTATCAAAATGGCTTTGTCGAAGAATTCTTGCAGCGCTCAAGAGTGAGAGACGTTGGTTAGAAGGCGGCTCGACCACAACATTGAGCAGAGAAGCTGCAGGACTGCATATTATCATAACAGGATTCTCTCCATGGAGAGACCTGACTCTTACCTCTGCATCATCCACGACAAAATGGACCAGAAAAAGACGTGCTTACCTCGACTCAATCCTGCCCCCAAGGCAATCTCTTCATCCATGCAGCTGCCTGTGTCTCTGTTTGGCATAATCGCTCATGGGCATGGTGCCCAGAACTATGGGAACTTCTTTGTACCTCTATGGGGTGGCGGGGGTGCAAACATGATGATTGCGTCCCTAGCAAAACACTTAAGGTCTCTGCAAAGTGCGCAGACTGAGCTGAACGGCCAACCCTTGCATAAGGCCCTTGTCGATCGAACCCCATACAGGGTTCAGCTGGAGGAGGAGCAAAGGCTTGCAGTATCGCGTGGGGCCCCATGCCATCCCAGTGAATATGTTGGCCGTCAGATTGTAGGGTTATCACGTGAGGCCTCATGCCATTCCGACGAGGCTGGTCGCCCGGTGAATGCACAGCCTCATCCAAACGAAGCAGAATCTCAAGGAAGTTCTTGCGGCCGATGTGGCCTTCCACCCCATCTTCTGCTCCAAACAGACAATGCTGGCAGTGAGAACAAAAACATGTACGTCTTCGCGTACTTGGCGATGCTTGTTGCCAAAGGCATATTTGAAACGGTTACACTTGGCTTTCTCATGGTTGGGCACACTCATGAAGACGTCGATGCCATGTTCAGTCACCTGGTAGAGTCCCTCCGGCGATCCAATGTCCTCACCCTCCCACAACTCTACGATGAATTCCAAAATTGCATCAAAGGCACTGTTGAAGCTGCACTTGTGACAGAGGTTCCAGACTTTAAGGGGTTTGTAAGAGGCTACATCAGGGACGGATCCGAAACGCTGATTGGCCACTCCAAGCCTCTTCAGTTTCATTTCAGCATGCGTGACGGTGCTCCAGTGATGAGGTACAAGATGAGAGAATGGGACACAGTGTGGCTGCCAGTGGATGGCATTGAACTCTTCAAGAGAGATCCCATAACTGGGGAACCTATGATTCCTCAGGGTTCCCCATGGCCGATGCACCCGGATGGACTCAAAGACCAGGAAAGTATAGTGGTCGGGATTAGACAGCATATTGCCTTCTGGAAGAGGGGGTTGGTGTTTGGTGGAGAATCCTATTTTAAGAGGTGCAAGCCTTTGCTCGAATACTGGGAGAAGATTATATCTGCTATCCAAAATGGGCCGGTTGTATATGAAGAATTGGAAGAGTCCTTTTGGCTAGAACCCAGAGCACCAGATAGTAGCGGAACAATGTCCTCTGGAAATGCAGTGACAGATAACGATGTTGAGGATCACTATTGTGGGCCGAGGAACAAGAAGCCGGATTCAGCATTCAATCCAGTACAGGTCTGCAAAGGAATGGTCGTGCTTGTCAAACCCAGTAATAAAAAACAAATGATATGGGTGGGGCGCTGCATCACTGATGCAGAGGAGGACGCGGAAACTAACTCCTTCAATGTAACTGTGGAGTGGTTCAAGCCAAGTTCTGGATATACGAAGGATTGCCTAGAAAAGAGATGGGTGCTAAATCCAAGGGATCCTAGCATGAGCATATCGGTGGATAATGTTGTGCATGGTTGGATGCGGAAGCAGAGTGCCACTATCACCTTGCCAGACCATGTAAGAGATGCAGCAAGAGCATTCATAACCCGGGTTCAAGGTGAGATTCATTAATATTCCTTTACTAAGTTTCTAATGTATTTTATTTCAAGGTGAACAATCCGAATCTGAATCAGAGGAGGCATGATGGCATGTGGCCCTTTGCACTAGTATATCTTAATACCGGTCTGAGAAATAGAATGGCATGTGCCCTTAGGCCTTTTACTAAATCACCTTTGAAAGAAATGCAAGCCTCTATGTCGTAAAAAAAAGGTACTAGAGAAATTCCTTAATAATATGAATGTTATTTAGTTTCATGAAAATACACTAAGGGTCAAATGAGTTAAATGACTTCTCCAGACTAGCAATGCCTCTTGCTACACCTTCACAATTAGATTCGTTAGAAAAAGATAACATTGAATAATATCTAAATGTTCTCACCATTAAGTTATATGTCTGGCTAATAGGAATGACGTTCATCTTGGAAAGCTCACCACACGCTCAATGAACAAACAAATAGTGTGTGCACGCATGCCATCGCTCTTCTTTAGCTTCAGATTCGGCTTGTTCACCTTGACAATGAGATTTATTATACAACCAGATGGACTCAGTCTGGACACAAAGTCACCGCGCTAGTCACCATGCCCCAGATATGTCTAGCCCCTGGACAAAAAACATATAATTTCACGTCATTTTCAAATACTTGAAAATTTGTACCTAGTCCCATTTTACTGAATAAATCCCACTTTAACGAAATAGAGCTTTGTATATGACTTTGATATTGTTTATCTCTTGATTTTTGGGTTTGGGCCAATATAGGTAGACTAACTTCGGCACTTCGTGTGTATAGTGAAATCTCTAGTCATGAGATAACTACTGTTGACTAATCATATCACCCACCTCGCTCTTAATGTTCCTTATTCTGTTTAAAAGGGTCTGACTATGTAAAAAACTCTAATTGCCTATTTATAATAGTCTATCTAAACCTTATCAACAGGTTTGGTTTGTTTGCTCAAGAGGGTTAGGGCTTTTAGCTTCTTCTTTATATCACCTGCAGGTAAAGACATATCATCTTTTGTAAGTTAGGTGATACCTAGAGTAGTAAGGGTGGCTAACTTCATTCGTCATTTCTTTGTCGGCAACAGCAGGAAGGTATCTAAGTTGTAGTGCATTTATGTTAAATAGAGAGGTTACCTTAACTCATTTAAGTTGGTGCATTTTTCGTAAAATGTGAATACCATGAATTTTTTCTAGAGTTATTTCCTTGGTAGTGCTCTAGGCTAGAGTATTGTGAGACACAAATCCCTAAGCCCCAAAGTGGAGCCGAAAGGGTGCCACGTGGTAGTGGCCGAAGCAAAAGCCAAACGAGCATAACACGTTTGGACTAAAAGGCTCCGACTTGAAAGGCTGAGAGTGGGAGTGGAACTCCCAACGAAGTGCTCAAGGAAGGAGCATGAAGCGAGCAATAAGCAAGGCTCCAAAAAGGGACCCAAAAGGACCAACACATGACACGTGGAAGTGTCCGAGATGGAGTTCGAGATGGACCCGAGTTGGAGTTCAAGATGGAGTCCAAGGTGGACCTGAGATGGAGTTTGAGGTGGACCCAAGATGGAGTCCGAGATGGACCCGAGTTGGAGTCCGAGGTGGAGTCCGAGATGGAGTCCGAGATGGACCCGAGATGGAGTCCGAGATGGAGTCCGAGATGGAGTCCGAGATGGATCCGAGATGGATCCGAGATGGAATCCGAGATGGAGTCCGAGAAGGACCCGACATGGAGTCCGAGGTCGAGACCGAGACCGGGACTAAGACCGAGATCGGGACCGAGACCGAGACTGAGACCGAGATTGGGAGTTCGAGATGGAGTCCAAGGTGGACCTGAGATGGAGTCTGAGGTGGACCCGAGATGGAGTCCGAGATGGACCCGAGTTGGAGTCCGAGGTGGAGTCCGAGATGGAGTCCGAGATGGACCCGAGATGGAGTCCGAGATGGAGTCCGAGATGGAGTCCGAGATGGATCCGAGATGGAATCCGAGATGGAGTCCGAGAAGGACCCGAGATGGAGTCCGAGGTCGAGACCGAGACCGGGACCGAGACCGAGACCGAGACCGAGACCGAGACTGAGACCGAGATCGAGACCGAGACCGAGGCCGAGGCCGAGGCCGAGACCGAGCCCGAGCCCGAGTCCAAGTCCGAGTCCGAGTCCAAGTCCGAGTTCGAGTCCAAGTCCGAGTCTGAGTCCGAGTCCGAGTCCGAGTCCGAGTCCGAGTTCAAGTTTGAGAAGGTGAAAGCCCAAAGCGTTCGTCTCCCAGACCCTAGGGGGTTTGGTGAGGTCTAAAAGTATAGTAAGGGGGAGGACTGCAGTGGAGCCAGTTTGGCTAGGAAAGGCCAGTTTGGCCTAGGAAGGCTAGACCCAGTGTTGGGTGATGAACTGACCACTGGGAAGTCCAAGACTAGAGTGAATACAAACCGACAAGCGGGGTAGCTTGGTGAAGTGTTCAAGAGCCGGCTCTAGTTCCCTCGGGAGATTGACTAGCTGATGCTCCCAGTCCAAGTGTGGGTGGCACTACCTACTTGGATACCTAGTGTGGCTCAATGGAACCTCACTCTAAGCCCATGGCTAGAGCACCTAAAGGCGGAAGGTGGGGAGAGTACCCACAGGGCTTGCGTAGGGCCACAGTGTTCTGAAATGTTGTCCCGAAGTCCTATACGGGGGAAAGGAGGAGGAGCAGTCCTCTAGTGTAGTGACTACGGATACAGTCACATGCTGAGGAAGTCCCAGAGGACAATGGGACTTAGTGGCTGGGCCTACGGGCCTTGATCTAGTGGCAGTGTTGGTGAACATGGCCATAGATGGAAAAGGGACTTGGCAGGAACTGACAAAGGGATGTTGGGGAAGGCTATTCCCCATGTCTGTGGGCATACTAAGGATGCTAAGGAGTGGATCTAGGATAACCACTCGTGGACAGACAGCCCAGTCTTGAAGAGACGAGATTGTGATGCAAGTGGTATTGGACCACCAGTGCGGCAAAGGTGAATATGCATGGCTTTAGCATAACGGGCTGATATGTCAGTGGTACCTTTGGGTGTCGGTCTTGGGAGTGGACATATGGAGCACTTGGACTGTTAGGATCCTATCCCTTACACCCTAAGCCAACTGGCTAAAGGGGTGATCACTTGATTGCAGGGCCCTTTCCTTATCCTATTATCCTGACCTGGTGCCTAACAATCCTCCCCCTTGTCAGGGAATGATCGTCCGCGATCATACTTAGGCCACCATCCGGTCACCATGGTCCTTCTCTTAGGGTCTACCAAACCTTGGTTCTCCCTCTAGATCCACCATGTTGAATATTCCTTCAGAATAGTCCTGCCCCACTCGTTAGCCACGAGAATCGAACTGGGCTCCGAGACCAATGTTAGGATCCTATCCCTTACACCCTAAGCCAACTAGCTAAAGGGGTGATCACTTGATTGTAGGGCCCTTTCCTTATCGTATTATCCTGACCTGGTGCCTAACAATCCTCCCCCTCGTCAGGGTATGATCGCTGGAGTATGGTGGCGTTAAAGATGTGTGGTTTGGCAAGGGCGTTCAACCACCAGTTGTTATGCTCTCTGCTACATCTTTGAAGCGGGCTTGTCGTAATGGAAAAGCACTTTCAAGTTACTTGCTGTTTGTTCGTGACTTGGGGGACCAAGGCACGTGTGGGGGAGAAGCAGCAGTACGGGATGTACTTGATGAGTTTTCTGATGTTTTTCCATCTGAAATTCCTCATGGATTGCCTCCATTACGAGGTGTGGAGCATGGGATTACATTGGAGCCGGGGACGCGGCCAATTTACCAGCGTCCATTTCGATTAAGTTATGCGGAGGAGCAAGAAGTTCAACGACAAGTCAAGGAGTTACTTGAGTTTGGATTCATTCAGCCAAGTAAGTCTCCATTTGGTGCTCCGGTCTTGCTTGTGAAGAAGAAGGACGATTCAATGCGAATGTGTATTGACTACCACGCTTTGAACAAGAAGACAGTGAAGGATAAGATGCCGATGCCACGTGTGGATGATATCCTAGACAAGCTTGGTGAAGCACGAGTGTTTACCAAGATTGATCTGAGGAGTGGATATCATCAGATTGCAATGGATAATGTATCTATCTCCAAAACGGCATTCAACACAAGCTTTGGATATTTTGAGTTTACAGTTATGCCGTTTGGTTTGACGAATGCACCGGCCACATTTACTCGGTTGATGACGGAGGTATTTGGGCGTTATCTTCATGAGTTTGTGGAGATTTTCTTGGACGATATTCTTGTTTTTAGCAAGAATATGGAGGAGCATAGGGTGCATTTGCGCAAGGTTCTTTTGTTACTTCGAGACAGCAAACTTTATGCAAAGAAGAGCAAATGTGAATTTGCAAAGTCGGAGGTGGAATATCTAGGCCATATTGTGACATCTAAAGGTGTCAAGACGGATCCAAGGAAGGTGGCTGTGGTGGAAAACTGGCCTACACCGACTACAGTGGCCGAGTTGCGCAGTTTTCTTGGTATGGCTAGTTACTACCGACGTTTCCAGCTTAAGTTTGCAGAGGTGGCTATTCCTTTGACGCGGATGCTACGCAAGAATGTGCCATTCGAGTGGAAGACGCCATAAGAGGAGAGTTTTGTGGCGCTGAAACGATTGTTGAGCGAGGCTCCAGTGCTTCGCATTGCTGATCCATCGAAACCTTACGAGGTGACATGCGATGCGAGTGGTTATGCACTGGGAGGAGTTCTCATGCAAGAGGGACAGCCTATTGCATATGAGAGTCGAACTTTGAATTCCGCGGAGCAACGCTATTCTACATATGAGCAAGAGTTACTCTCTATTGTTCATGCTTTGCGGACGTGGCGGCACTATCTTTATGGTGCAGTGTTCGTGATGTTGACAGATCACAAACCACTTGTGTATCTTTTCACACAGAAGGAGTTGAACACTAGGCAAGCTCGTTGGATGGTCAAACTCATGGAGTTTGGGGAGTTTCCTATTGAGCATCGTCCGGGAAAATCAAATGTGGTGGCGGATGCTTTATCTCGTGTTCGTCATGTGACGACGTTACGAACACGAGTTTGTCATCATTTGAGTAAGGTGGTCAGCGAGTTTGGGCAATTGGTTGAGCATGCTCAGGCTCAGGATGCTGAGGTGGCCTCTTTGCGAGACCAGATGGAAGCTCCTTTCTCATTGGTGGATGGGATTCTCTACTACAATGGCCGTGTCTATTTGCCACGGGTGGATGCATTAATTACTCAAGTTTTATTCCACTATCATGATCGTCCAGAGGCCGGTCATTTTGGGGGGAAGAAGACGTATGAGTTGATTAAGCGCAACTTTTATTAGAGGAATATGAAGGCTGATATCCTCAAGTATTGTAAATCATGCGAGCTTTGTCAGCGGGTTAAGGTGCCACGGGAGAAGCCAGGGGGACTTTTGCAACCTTTACCTATTCCTCAGAGCCGTTGGTGTAGTATCTCTATGGACTTCATCACTTGTTTGCCACGAACACAGAGGCAAAAGGAGCAAGTATGGGTCATAGTGGATCGGTTGACAAAGTATGTGTGGTTGTTGGCTCTTCGGAAGACTGTCACTGCCTCAGACTTGGCTGCGGTTTACTTGGAGAAGGTTTTTCCTGATTTTGGTTTATCGGAGGAAATCATTAGTGATCGAGATTCAAAGTTCACCAGTGGATTTTAGAAAAGCTTTGCAAAGGCTATGCAAGTGACTTTGAAACTCTCGAGTGGAGATCATCCTCAGACGGATGGGCAAACTGAGCGTGTGAATCAGGTGGTGGAGGATATGCTACATTGTAGCATTGGTCAAAGGCAAGGACAGTGGGATCTATATCTTCCGTTTTGTGCAATTTGCTTACAACAATAGCCAACACAGTGGAACCAAGCTAAGTCCTTACTTTGCCATGTTTGGAAGGCATCCTCGAACAGCGGTGGAGTTGGGATTGCATTTGAGTAAGGACGTTCAAGATAAGCTTGATTCCGAGGCAACTGATCTGGCCACAAAACTTGATGAGATTCTGGTGGTGTATAAACGGAATTTGCAAGCAGCTCAGGATAGAGTGGAGAAGTTTGCCAATGAGCATCACCAATTCTGGGAATATAAGGTGGGTGATCTCGTCTTTGTGCGAGTGATCTTTCCGTCAAGTGAGCGGCAGAACACCTTGGTGCCTTTACGGACAGGGAAGAGTGATAAACTTTCCCATCGATATGCTGGTCCATATGAAGTGCTGGAGCGCATTGGTAAAGCGGCTTATCGGGTGCAGCTGCCAGTTGGGGTGAAAATTCATCCGGTATTTATGTCAGCCAGTTGAAAGGTGTACTATCTCGGAGTGACGGGCCCAATGCCTCCTTGATGTATACGGCTGTGGAAGATGGACCAGGAGCTTGAGCAGGATTCCCCAGAAAGGGTGATCACCGGTACAACTCGTCCTTGGGACAAGAACTTTGTTGGGGGGAAAGAATTGTTAGGCACCAGCTTTGACTACGTGGTCAACGTCGGTCAAAGGGAGGCTCAAGGGTATATTAAGGCATGTTAGGGTAAGGGACTTAACCTACCCTAGGGCTCACAGGGGAGCGGTGGCGCAGTGGAGCTTTTGAGGTAGCTCGGGGGTGGTTGGGTGGTGAGGAACCTCAAGAGGTGGCGTAGCATAGTCTAGGGCAACTAGATCTTTGTCTTTTTGCGCCGGATCATAACATTGGTATCAGAGGAGTTGGTTGCGATGGCCGACCAAGCTGAACGCTGGAATCCTATTGTCGATGGTGGTGCCGACGATGGTGCCGACGAAGTTGCGGAAATTTGGACCATTCAAGATGTGGTTCATGAGCTGCGAGCCCTTAATAAAAATCAGCAAGAGATGCAAGACGAGATGCATGGCATGATGGATACCATGCGTGGGCGTGTTGAGGCACTCGAGGCTGGACGGGGTAGCACTTGTCGCGAATGTGACTTCAGGTATCGAAAGTTACCTGTCGGCTAGTCCTTACGGACACTCTTACCTTACTGCCGCGACGGCAGGAGGTCAGTATTGCTGGAGTCGTTATCAGTCTCCGCCTAAGCTAGTTGAGAAACTGGTGTGCACTTGACCAGATGGGCATAAGGACGGAATTCCTAAGTGCTATTAGTCAAGCATACTTGACCTGGTTAGAGAAACTTTTTGTTGACTTGCACTTGCTAGTGTTTGGAACCCCCGCAATATTGAGATTGGTCCCTCAATATCGCTAGATGATAGCTTACCGTGTTTGCCAAACACCCTCGCTATCATGCCCTTAGCGTTAGTCTCAATTCGGTCCCAAACGCTATTTATAGAAAGTGTCCAGATTTGCTCATTTGGCATATCTACAGAATGTAGAGATCGTCCTGAACACAATGGTGTTCGTCCCGTGTCCAAATTCACATTCTAAGGACATTCCATATTTAGTAAGTTTCAAGCTTGTCCCAGAGACTAACTCCTGATACTAAGGGAGGCTTGGGGTGAAAGCCCAAAGCGTGTGTTCCTCAAGGGGGGGGGGGGGCTGTGGGGGGTTCCAAATGTATAGTAGGGGTAGTGGGTAGGTCGGGCATGGCCGACCAACCTGAGGCATAGTCTAGCTCCCGCTTGCGTGCCTGTCCTTGTTCTGCGTCCGGCTTGGGTCTAAGCCCAAGTTCCATTCCATGCTAGCTGGTGGAGTACCCATATCCTCACGTTAGGCCACCGGTATGCCGAAATAGCGCCAGACTCTGTTTGGCTCCGTTTTGCGTGCTGGTCCTGGCATTGGGATGCTGGTTGCTCCAGGACTGTTCCAAGTCGCTCCGGGCTCCTGTCCCTTCGCTCCTTGGGCTGTATGCTCGGGAGTTGCTCCGTGGTCTGGTTCCATCACTCCTTGGCTCCATGCTTGGGAGTTTGGCACCGTTCCTTTGTTCAGCGGCCCAAGGCCCTGAACCTCAGGTTCCTATGGACACGTGGCATGGACACGTGGCATGTGACATGTGGCATCTGTCACGTGGCACAAAGAGGGTTTAGGTTTTGCTTCGTGGTGTTATCCTATGGTAAATCACCATAGGATAAAGGGTCAAAACTATGTGCGCTATATTTAGTATCAGAGGAAGAGTCTCAGCGAGTGGTATTCAATGAGATTGGGCAACTAGTCTCGTTGCATACGCAGAGATGAAAACGATGATCCGAGTGGGTACATGTTTGGTGCAAAGGGTTCACATTCGTTCCTTGGGTATGGTTTTGGTTATCTTTTGTACCTAATAATGTGAGCTTGCTCTTGGGCTCATAGGATGGATTTGAGATGCTCTGTTAGCACGAGTTTATGCTTGGGCTCGTGAGTGAGGCACATTAGCAACTCAAGATTAAACTTTGAGTTGGCAGGATTAATGTTAGCCTATCGGTGGTTCTATAAGTTGTTCCATGTACCGTGGGTGAAAGTAAACCTTCCCTGAGTTTGCTATGAGTTGCAAATAGGCTAGTCCGTAGCTGTTTAGCACGGCACTAGTGGATTCTTCCTAGGTATGATTACAAGTGGATCAATCAAGACTGTAGGGATTAGTCTATTGATTCAAGTAATCATTGCCGTGCTCTCTCATAAACTTTTCTTGGATTGAACTGAAGGCAATGCGAATGCAAGCTTGAGGTTTGGTCAAAAGATGAGACCGAAAAGAGAGTCATCGGGGACGAAGGATCAAACACGTAAATCATCTTCTCCTCTTGAAGAGATGATTTGCAACGAGGTGTGACTCATTGCTTGTGTTCACATTATGCAATCAAGAGTCCCTACCTTGATGCATGTTGGAAATGATCGTCTTACAAGTGGTGAGTCATGGGATGGATAGCGGTGAAACGTTATACCATTTTGTCTAGGCTTGCTATTGGAAGACTTGGGTTGCAATGCTCAATTCTTTTTCAGGAAACCTTGCTATTGCTCCTTGAATAGCTTGGTGTTGGATTAGTGTTGAGTTTGGTCGGAAAGAGAGTGGCATGAGTTTGTCCGTGTTGTGAACAAAAGTTAGTGGTGTTAGGTGTTGTAAATCTCTATTGGTGGAGTGTGGCATTTATGTTGCATTTTGTCGAATTGAGTTGATACTTGATACTCACATAGACCTTTGAAGTAATGACATTGGCATTGCTCATGGTGTTGCTCAATTGATGATCAAGTAATTGTGATTTCCATATCATATCCATGTGATAATGAGCAATGTGTTTACAAAGTTGCTTGGTTAAACGATGATCAACCCCAAAGTGGTTGATGGTGAAGCTAGTCTACTTGCACGAAGTAGCATTGTAGTAGCTTTGACTAAATTCTCGATAATGATCCATTATGCTAAGCTTAAGTTGGTTCCTTGTTCCTTGAGAGCTTGCCCATTTTGGTGTTGGAAAGGTTATAGTATTTGTTTGCTATAGCTTGTTAGTTTATTCGTTAACACTTGGAGTAGATTGTTGGATAGAAAAGGTGTGTAGTTAAGGCATTGATAGCGCTAGCACTTGTGTTAGTGGAAGTGGCATTGTTGATTCGAGTGATGAGGAGTTTTCCTTAGAGCTTGATTTTCCATGTCATTTTTCTTGTTAGTGTTTTGGCTTCACATTGGATCTTGAAGGTAATCGAAGAAGAGCGTTAGTGCAATGTGGATATCCAAAGATGTGGTCTTCGTGATCAAGCCTTGGATGTTCCATTTGCATTTTACAGATGTCGGAGTTGGATGTTGAAAGTATGGGCAAAAAGATGTTCGAGGCTTAAGTATACTATGGGTCATAAGAATTTGTGTTGAGGTGAGCCTATGTGAAGTTGTTTAGTAGGAGGAAGTTGGTTGAGTCTTGAAAGTTTATATTCCTGGACTGAGAGTTATTCTTTCTCTAGGATAGAAATTTTCCGCAAATTTTCTTAGACTTTTCCAATGGCTGATCTGTTAGTCACTTTGCTCGAAAACCATTCCGTTTTCGAAAGCCAGTACAAATTAGTGAAGGGGTTGGAGTTAACTTCGGTTGGCTTAGACCTTAGTAGATAGTTTGTATGATGCAGCCCGAAAGGGATACTGACTTTTGGGGCTAAGGCAATTAAGTTGGATAGAGTCTGGAGTTGGTGTAGAAGAGTGGCCGTTGCACTTTTCTAGAAAGGTGACCCTTGTGCCTTTCTTTTGTAGCATTATGCTTGGTGGCAGGTTGCACTTTGCATTTCGTTAGACTCTATGAGAGTAGTGAGCTCTCACTGATCTTGACTTAGTCTTGGTGGCCCTGCACCTTGGCTAAAGATGGTGATGTCTAACTTAGTTGTTTGAGTTTGAGATGTTAGTACCCATACTATAGCTTTGTCTATGAGGAGGTTGTGTACCGATATGAGTTCATCTCATGGTCTTCACTTTAGTTTCGGCTAAGTGTTGATCATGCATAGCTAGCCTCTTCAAGGCATGCTCAGAGTTAGTGGCTAAATGCATTGGTGAGCTTATCGTGGTTGAGTTGGATTCGAGTGGTCATTTGGTTTGTGCTTGCCTATGAACTTTTATCTCATATCTGGGGTATTACGTTCATGTTAGACAAGTATATGACTCGATGACGTGAGTTTAGTGTTTGAGTCTTGTGAAGGCAAGTTGAAGAGTGGTTGTTGGTTGCTTTGCGACTAATGGTTGCTTGTAGACTTCATCGAGGACTGTTAGACACTTGCTTCGCTTGATGAAGATTTAACAGTGATGGGTTTACTTTACCAGATGGTGTTACGGAGGATCGTCTCATTTGACTTACATGGGTTTTCCATGTTGGCATGTCGACTCTACCTCTGTTGATATCATTTGGTTGCGTTTAGTTCATAGTGTTGGATTTCATTGAGTCTTGGACGTGGTGATGCACTCCTTGAGGAAGTGTTATCTGTACCTAAGTAATGTTGAAGAACTAGTCTCGGATACTGACTAAAGTATTTTCGACTTTGGTTAGCTTGGTTGCAAGAAAGTTTTGAGTGGTGATTCACTCTTGCTTTCTTTTAGCTTTATTCTGATGTTGATGGCATTGAGGTGATGCCTTGTCATTGATATTATTGATGTTGAGATTCAAGTGAGATGATATATCTATCCTTAGGATTGATATTGAGTTTCATTGCTCTCGATGAAGATAGTGTTGATGATTTGGCTATGGCTTTGTGTTATTGGTATTCGTACATTTGCTTATTCGCAACTATGTTGACGTTCAAATGAACTGAGTGGCAAGTTTGAGTTAGTTGTGTTATAGACGAGATTATTTAGTAGGGGTTGAGCTTTGGCTTTTCCTTGAAAAGTGATTCAGTCATGGACGATGCTAACTCTACAAGCAAAAGAGTTAGTGATTGATATTGGAATGTTTGAATCCTTATTGGATTTGAATTGGAATATATCGATAATTGATGGTTCTTCTTGTGCTTGTTATGAAGTGAGTTACGTCTTGCTAAAGATGGATTCATGGAGGATCGTTTGGTGATCACTTGTTGAGCATAGCTTTGTTATGCTTAGCTTTTGGATTGATGCAGACATGCTCTTCATTAGCTTTGGCATTATGAAGTTTAGCTTATGGATGTGTTGAGGAGGATATTGTGGATTGTACCATGATTTCTTCTTTAGCATTGAAGTTAGTTCATGCGAGACTCATGATCATTGTTAGGCAAGACTTGGCTATAGGCTTCTTCGAGCTTTTGGTTCCTTGAACTTTCATACTTGTGGACCATTGGTTAGAAGTTGTTGGGGAAGGCATTTTGGCTCATTAGCTTCGATGTTGACGTTAGTCTTTGCATTTAGCAATCATTGGTGATGATTGACTATCATCTAAGATAGTTGATTATCCTTGTCAAGGGTTTTGCTTGATTATTGTTGGTATAGAATAATTTGCTGTTCTTCGGGATAGTAGATTCTTTCTTCGATGATGATTATGCATTTCTCTATTGATAGAATGATTGATGATCTTTTATGGTGGTTAGTTGTTCTCTTTGATGGCTTGTGGCTTTTTGCAATATCACATGTTCTTTGTGATTTGCTCTGGATTAGTCTTTTGGGTTTGAGACATCAGTAGGATGTTGCTGACACTTGCTTAGGCAACTTGAGTTCCTTGGTATTGTTGGCTGGGATCTATTTGGATTAGCTTTTGTGATAGTTGGCAGGAATGAGTGTTGTTGGTCTTATCGCATTCATTCTCTTTTGTTGATTGTTGCTCAAGTTTGTTCTGATAGATTGGAATGTTATTTCCTCCGGGTGATACATTCGCGAGCATTTTGCTTGCCAATTGATGATACTTTGTGTTCTTTGAGTTTTCTTTGGTAAGTTGTTTGGCATTCTATCTGCAATCTTTAATAGTTAAACTTTATCATTGAGTTTACTTGATGATATACTTGCTATTGAATTTTGTTGATGGTGCATCTTATGTTTACCAACTATAATGCTCTTGGTGGTTCCTGCACTATTATACTGGTTTATCGGATGATAACTTGCTTAGAATACTTTTGTGTTCTACTCTAAGATATAATCACTGATAATTAAGCTTCTAAGATATCATTGTTTCTGACTTTGATATTGTCCATCTATTGATCTTTGAGTTTGGGCCACTATAGGCAGACTGGCTTCGGCACTTCCTGTGCATGGTGAAATCTCTAGTCATGGGGTAGCTACTGTCGACTGGTCACATAACCCGCCTCTTTGTCGATGTTCCTTATTCCGTTTAAAAGGGCGTGACCGTGTAAACAACTCTAACTGCCTGTTTACAGTAGTCTATCTAAACCTCACCGACGGGTTTGGTTTCTTTGCTTAGGAGGGTTGGGGCCTCTAGCTTCTCTCTCTATGTCCATGCGGGCAGGGCATATCACACTTTTGTAAGCTGGGTGACTCCCAAAGCAGCAGGGGTGGCTGACTCCGTTGGTCATTTCCTTGTCGGCGACGGCCGGAAGGTGTCTGAGCTAGTAGTGCATCCGCGTTAGACAAAAAGGTTACCCCTAACTCATTTACGTTGGTGCATTTCTCACATAGTGTGAGTACCGTGAACTTTTTTTGGAGTTGTTTCCTTGGCGGTATTCTAGACTCGAGTATGCATCGACGAGGACGTCGATCTTCCCAAGGGGGGGAGAGTGTCGCGAATGTGACTTCAGGTATCGAAAGTTACCTGTCGGCTAGTCCTTACGGACACTCTTACCTTACTGCCGCGACGGCAGGAGGTCGGTATTGCTGGACTCGTTATCAGTCTCCGCCTAAGCTAGTTGAGAAACTGGTCCTCGCGTGTGCACTTGACCAGATGGGCATAAGGACGGAATTCCTAAGTGCTATTAGTCAAACATACTTGACCTGGTTAGAGAAACTCATTCGTTGACTTGCACTTGCTAGTGTTTGGAACCCCCGCGATATTGAGATTGGTCCCTCAATATCGCTAGATGATAGCTTACTGTGTTTGCCAAACACCCTTGCTATCATGCCCTTAGCGTTAGTCTCAATTCGGTCCCAAATGCTATTTATGGAAAGTGTCCAGATTTGCTCATTTGGCATATCTACAGAATGTAGAGATCGTCCTAAACACAATGGTGTTTGTCCCGTGTCCAAATTTGCATTCTAAGGACATTCCATATTTAGTAAGTTTCAAGCTTGTCCCAGAGACTAACTCCTGATACTAAGGGAGGCTTGGGGTGAAAGCCCAAAGCGTGTGTTCCTCAAGGGGGGGGGGGGGGGGGAGAAGTGTGTCT